>NW_010401952.1:1705-2185 GCF_000710305.1 Buceros rhinoceros silvestris
TCCCCCCCCAAACCAGCCCCAGCCGGCAGACCCACCGCCCCCCCGCTGTCTCCCTGGGCCCCGCTTCCCAGAAGAGCAGCCCCCCCGTGCTCCCCTCCTCCCCTGCTCTGAAACAGCGCCAGCTCGAGCTAATCTCCCCCAAACACAAACGATAAGAACCATTGGCCGTGGGGGAAACACGGGTGTGCTGGAAGCACCGCAGGACCCTTGTCCTCATCTTCCTCTCCATCCTCCTCTTCCTTGCCCTTCTTGCCTCCCTCACCTGCGTCGTTTGGGGCACATGTGGCTCGCCACGGGCCTTGCCTTCCTCCATTCCCTCCTTTCCAAGCTCCTGCTGCTGCAGGCCAGCTTGAATCCGTGCCCGGCGCTGGTCCCCACGGCTCTGCCGCATGTCCCCCCTCCCCAGGAGTCAGGGTCGCCCGTTCCCCCGGTCCCCCGCAGCGCTGGGGCCAGCACAGCGTGGGGCGCAGGCTGGGGCCG
>NW_010401953.1:0-8098 GCF_000710305.1 Buceros rhinoceros silvestris
TCCTTGCGCCGGCGCTGAGGGTGACCCGCCGCTTGCTCCTGTCGCATCCGGCTGCCCTTTGCCGTGCCACCCTGTTCGTCACGCGTGGGAAGCTGGGCCCGCGCCGGGCCGGGCCGTGAGGACAGCCGAGTGCCGGCGCTTGCCCTGGGTGAGCGAGGCTGCACGGCTCGGGCTGTGGAAGGTTACACATAAAACTCCTGAAAGATTATAAACCTCTGAGAAACGCGGCCTTAAACCGTGCAGCTTACAGCCGTGCACAAGCGTCCGTCTGTGTTTTAACAGCATTTAGTGCTGTGCTGTGGTGAGTGTTTCAGGCTGCCAGGACCAGACACTTGGTGTTTGAGGCCTGAATTTTTGTGCCAGTTTTACCCGGCTTTCTCCGTCTCCAAAGCTAGTGTTCATTTATCTTGTGTAAAACGTCACTTACATGGTGTTTCGATGTAGATCCAAGTTTTTTACTTTGGTGGGATTTAATGCAAGTGTTGTTGAAAAATAAAAGACTCTGGGGCTTTGAAGCTCTTCTAAAGTGATTCCTTAGCTAGATTTAATCAGCTGCGGGTGCTCTTATGCTCTGTTCCTGTGAATAATCTTAGGAGCATTTGTCATTAATGATAAAAACAGGCATAAATGTGCAAAAATGTTTGAAGAAGCCAACTCTGGCGCTTGGAAAATATCTACCCATCTGAACTAGATGACATAGGTATTATAAAAGAATGGTAGGAATGATTCGATGCTGCACTGTAATGTCAGAATCATACAGAGGTTTATAAGATCAGATCCTCTGAGATATTGATATGCTTTCATGTTACGTTTTGGTGTCAGTTCTAGTCTTTGGAGATCGTGGCAGATGTCACTCCAAAAGATGTCTGGTATCAAAATAGAGTTTGAACGCGAATTCTAATACTACGTGGGAATATGAAATTCAGAGCAAAAACTAGTATCTTCTTCATCCAATTTTTATGCTCTTTTTATGTAGTGTGAAGGCAATTTCATTACAGTTTTATCTTTCTCGCTATGATTTTTTATTCTCAGAATATTTTTATAGACAGTAAGAAAGCATGCTGATTGTTGACCACAAAATGCAAATAAATAGGATGCAAGATCTAAGTTTCATTCAGGTTGCAGGAAGCTTTGCGTGAATGACTCCTGTTACAGAAAAAAAAAGGAGTCCAAAGTAGTGAAGAACGAATGTGTGTCTGTTTATCTGGGAAGCTATTGTTTGTCTCAACAAGAGGTTATCCTAGAGTCTAGTGTGTGAATGGACAGTGCAGTGTCAAGTGTTACAGACACACAGGGAGAATGCTTACAGACAACAGAAGTAAGCACAGGCAGAACCACTAATTTCTTATGTTGAACTAACCTAGAAATCTGTGTGCCTGAGTGCCTGAGCAAACTTGGCAGAACAGCCATTGGATTGCTTGCACACAGTTTATGAAAGAGGCAAAACACATCATATTTGTGGTTTCTCTATAAGACAGTTGTATCCACGCGCTGTCTGTCCAGAACGTTAATACAGAAGAGGTGGGATACCCTATTTCACCTCCTAGTGTACTCCTTGCAAAGTGTCTTGTTCAGACCTGCCCTCGTCATTGTAAACAAAGGACCAGAATTTTAAACTTCTTGTATATCAAGGTTTCTGTTTTGTCTGAGAATACTGATCAAAAAGAAAAAAAAATTAAAAATATATTGGGCTATATAGGATTTGCATGTAGGTTTATTCAAAGTTCAAAAAAGCTGAGATTTTTCCCCCATAAAAATATTGAAGAATTAATCCTTAATGTTTTTGCCTAATTCCAGGTTTAAAACTCCCAGGTTATTTACTGCAGTAATTTCAGGATACGGTTAATGCAGTCACAGATTTATAGTATGACCTCAAGTAATCTGAATACTGTAATTCTAAACCAGCTTTATTGTTTCTTCTACATTGGGCTGTGTAATTCCCACAGGCAGTGATTGGGACATATCTGATCAGCAATGAAATCATATGCTTATTGTTAATGAATTTCACACATTTCTGTCACTGTTACGTTACAGTGGTGGGGAAGTCATCATCATTGCTGCATGGAGGCTGCTGTTAGGTTTCAGCAGTTTGCATATGCTTCAAAGATTCTAAAACAAAATGAGTTTTAAACTCAAACATTAGTTTGGCAATACCAGCTTGACTTTTCAGAAGCTGGAGTTACTTTTGACCAGCAGGGAAGCTGCGAGAGAATCTATTTGTATCTTCAAGGAAGGAAGGGTGTTTAGAAGTTGAAACATACTATATTTGAACTGAAATTGAGAAATGTTAATCACCATCCTTCATTTTAAACCAAATTAAAACTTTGATTTTAAGCAAATCGCTTAAACATATCTTTAATTTGACCATTGGTTCAATAGTCTGTTGAGTTTTAGTCAATGTGACTTTTTCCAACTCCATTCAGCAAATAATTTAAATTTGTGGTAGGACTTAAGTACCTGATTGGCTCCATTTCATTGAAGATTTCTTGCATGTTTCAAGTGAAATATGTGCTAAAGTAAAAAGGATTTGAGTTATTAACCCTACTAGCTATTTTCCTCCAGATTACACCCAGCAACTTTATCTGAAGCATAGTGGATCAAGGTTTCCCTGCTGTTCCATTCTGGGTGAGACTGGCTGTGCATTAGAGTTTTGCTAATGTATTTTCAGTTAGGAATATGAGAAGGTGGAAGTTGAAAACTCTAATGGGGGCAAAGGGAGGGCTTCCTTGCAGGGACAGATTAGAGTAACAAAAGAGATTTTTTAAAATACATATGGAAAAATATAGTGTGTTTATACATTGAGACATCTATTTTATCTGTTGGTCAGTTTGACACTAGATATTGAAACACCTTCAGAATGCGTGTTCTTGGGATGAGATAACGTTGAGTTTCTCGTAGCAGTAGAAGCCAGCACATACATTTGTTGTGTAGGACATGCTCATGAGCTAGTGTTCTAGCACCGTTCCCACAGGAGAGTTGTTAAAGCATGTGGTGGCGTATGCTCTGGATTACTCTGTGCCATCTTGCGTGGGTACAACTATGCAGTGAACTCGGGTTATTAACCTTTTAAGCCAGAGGTTTCTAGACTGTGATAGGAGTATTGATAGTTGTACCTATACCATTGAAGTAGCATACAGACACTTCTGGAACACCATCCCTACCACACTCCCACACTCTTCAGGAAAATTGGAAACTGCTGGTGCTGCTGCTACCTCCTTAGAGATGCTGCTTGAGCAAATGATGACGGGACTGATCTCTTAGGTTCGTTTGCTTATGCGCACAGGTTTTATCACAAAATCTGCTGCTGACAGATACAGCTGTTTGTTTGTGCTTTTGGAGTATGAATAGAGCAATAACCCGCATCCCAAACTTCCCTTGCTGGTCATGTAAAGCCTGTAGCTAGGAGAATTGTAACAAACGTTTTTCAATAATTACTTCATCAAATATGAATGAATTGGCATACTTTAAGGTTGCTGTATAGAACTATTTTATTAGATTTCTTAAACTGATCGGAGGAGCTTTTGAGTCTTGAAACTGAAATACCATTTTAGTTGAACAGTTTGCATTTATGCAGAATACTGTTAGATTATTAGTTGTAGAGGACTGAGAGATCCAACTCTCAGCTGAGTCACATTAGGAGTAGGTATAAAGAAGAGCTTTTGTGTAATCCAGCATAGTAAGTGTATAAATAGCGCCCATCTAATTAATGGCTTACAAGATTATGTATGGTACATAGGTCATGGAGTGATTCATTGTATCACTTTCATAATATTTTGCTTCTGACACAAATGATCCCATGCAAAACTCAAATGGAAAGTTTAGGATTTTATTTCAAATTTGGGATATTATAGCTTCTTGGGGCTTTATTCATGAAGTTTTGCTTCAGAAAATTTAGAAAATAACAACTGTATTTTGTCCTCTGGTGAATTCTGCCACTTCTTAATAAATCTTAAATGTGATTCTGTTAAAGCCACCTTCAAATCTAAGGCTTTGTACTCTCAGAATTGATGGGAGTATTGACCTGGGAGTATTGATGAGAATTGACCCGGGAGAACCGGGTCAAAGAGGCTTCTGTTTTGCTTGCATGAACGGGAAGAAATACAGATGTATGAAGTGCTCAGGTTTGCTCCCTGTAACTTTCAAATAAGATGGAACACTATCAGTGCATTCAGTAACCGGTTAAATCTAAAGTCAGATTTGAAGTTCTCTACAGTGTCTGTGCAATCACAAGAAAAGCAGTGGAGACTTGCCCTGTTTTAACTCTACTCCTGAAGAAGGAGTGTGGATGAGTCACTGCTCACTGACAGCTTTTTCCTCTTGCCAGTTCTGCATCCATAAGCCAACTTCACCCAGCTGTGAGTAAGAAGTATAATTCTTAGTGGTACAGATGTCAGTGGCTGTGTAGGAAAACCCCCAGCAAATTAACATACATTTTCTTAGCGAAAGTCATTCTGTTCTTTGTCCATTCCCACGTGTGCAGCTAGAGGATGAATGACCAGCCAGCCAAGGATCAGCAACCAGGGCAGCTTAAACTGGATGACCTACCTGCTACTCCTGTAGCACCTCAACAGCCACAGCTGAGCCAGTGGCAGGGGTTAAGAGTGGCAAGGGGGGACTGCAGGTAAGGAAGAGGCAGCACATTGGGGAAACTGAGAAGTTTGGGTAGGAAGATGTAAGCCACATCAGTAGGAAAGTAGTTCTTAGTACTAGTACTACTACAGGTGGTAGTGATAGGGCATCCTTGACTTACATTAAATTTACAGCACAAAGCCCCTTCAGAATGTGGTTGCCTGAATTTCCCACTTGGACAAAGTTGTCTCACTGTGTTTGGTTTAGTGTACTGAGGGATTAGGGAAGAAGAGAAGGAGAAAAGGAGCTGGTGATGAAAGGTGGAAGAGGCAACAACACCAAGCCTTCATGAATTGGTGCCGTGGATAGAAGGTTCGCAAAGCATTTGTCAGCTTGGATTGAATGTCCTTATCAGTCTCAGGGAGATCAAATCCTGCACCTCGTGCAAATGCTGCAATTCTAGTCCGTTACAGGCAGAGGTAGTTCCTACCTGCTGAGAGATGGCAACTGTGCAGTTGAGAATGCAGGAGACCTGCAGCCACCAACAAAACAGTGCAAAAAAATAGTTGGTGTCTTGGCTGAATGATTAACACATTCCCCTGGGACAGCTGTGGAGACCTGAGGTCTCCATCTGCCTGGGGCTGAGGATTGTTTGAACCCAAGCTAAAGTCTCGGAGCTGCTTCTAGGAAAACATAATGTTCATACATCTCCACACAGTGAAGTGGGGATTTTGTGGCTTGTAGCAATGGATTTAGCTGCCTGTATCCAGTATCCCATGTTAGGTCTTGGTATTTGTTATGGATTATCTTTTAAATAATAAGTCTTGGTGGGTAAGCATAACCTGAATGATTTTTTTTTTTTTTCTTTCAGTATTTTTGGTTTGCAATGTCTGAAGTACAGTTTGTAGTCACCTTCTGGATCTGAAATGGCTTTGTGGAAAAGTAATTCCCATAAATTCTAACTAACTAGGAAACGAAGTACCAATTAGAAACCATCAATTTCCATAGTTTTTAAGACTGTAAAATTAGAAATAAAGATAGGATGCATTTTAAATGAATAATAAAGTAATTTAATCAAAATATCTTAAAAATCTCTTGGCAATAATACAATTTTTACTTGCCTTAGATACTAGCTGGGAAGAATTACGGAGAAAGAGGTTTTTTAAAATTTTTTTTCTTTTTTGTGTAGTGTCACATACTTTGAGGGGAAAACCTACAACAAACAAATAGAAGCATTGGTAAGGAATGAAAAGATCCAATTAATTTTTTAGAAATATTTACTTTGTTTGCTCTCTCTACTTTAGGAGAGCACACAGCATGAGAATTCTGATTTTTGTATTCAGTGTGGAGAGTGCACTTGCACCTATGAGGATATGGATGTTTAGATTACATAGTTACATGTATAGGAAGAATATCAAAGATAGGAGTCCCTTATATGTCTCAGTTTCTGAGCTTTAAATCTCAGAAAATAATTTTGTAAACTAAACAGTATTATTAAACAGTATTATCTTGAGGAGACCTTTCTGAAATTTTATTTAAATAGACCTTAAATTTGTCACTGGAAGTAAGGAGTAGAGAGTGTGCATTTTAGTCAGGAATCTTAATTATTGCAAAAACTGCTATAGTACTGCAAGTTCGATTATCAGTTCTGCTAAGTCCAGTTCAGATGACTGCTCCTATTCCTAAGTAATTTATTATTTAAGAACCATTGAAATAGTAGAAAATTTTTCACTGAAAAAATTCTCTCTCACATGCATGGGCTTTGAAAAAAAGAGATGGAGTAGCCAAAATGCATACTGCTTTCAGTGTGCTTACACTCCTAAATCAGTACAGCTTCCGCTGCTGTGTAGGTGCGCTGCTTATGCTTTTTACCATCCTTTTGTTGGGTTTATACTTGGTTACTATGTAATTTGCTAAAAATACCATTCTCCTTTAAAGTTCTCTTCGCATATCTAACCCTTCAATTTAATTTTAGTTTCTGCTATTGTAGACATGCCGAAATTATACTTCTGAAACATTTGAACTTTAACACTTTCTACCTCACTTCACTTTTTTTAGTAGAAGCAGTAGAATACATCAGATATCCTCAGCAAATCCTCCAGTTTCTCCTCTGACATTAGCAATATTTGACACTATAAAAAGTGAGTTTGAATTTCAGACTGAAGATGGAGAGAGGGTATTATAAGTTGCATTTGGTGTAAAAACAGTATATTTGATTGAATCTCTTAAGTGACACGGCTGGGATCCTAAGAAAACATTATTTTTTGGCTCTTCTGTTTTCAATAGTACTAAGCATTATTTCAGCCAAATTAGTGTCTTTGACCCTTTTTCTGTAATAAATGTATATGTCTTATGGAAATGAGTGGTTCACAGAGAAGAGGGAGCCTCCAATGCTCTCACTGATGAACAGGTTACAAAAATATCTCAGTCCCTTTATTTAAGACGAGAGTCCGAGTGTGGGAGCACGCACCATGTCATGCCATGGGAGGACCACAGAAAGCTTTCTTCACAAGTTCTTCTGTTTATGGAAATATTTTAAAGTTATAGTTTTAAAGTTAAGAATAAAGTTCTATTCTTTAATTGAAACTATAATAAAATATACAATTTGCCGGGGTAGAGCCCTCAGAATCCAGCTAGGTATTAAAAAAAATGTTGTTCAGCACAAACTTTTGCCGAACAAGGAGATAGGATTTGTTACTGGCATCAAAGATTTCAACAGGTCAGATGTTAGAGGGGCTGCAACCCTGACATTTCAAGGATGTCCTAAAATCTGAGCAGTCAAAACCACTTTTTTTCAAGGTCCTCCACTTACCAGCAAATGGCTCAGCATTGTAACGGCCTAGGTGTTTGCTAGGGCTGTTGGGAGATTGTCAGCGGTTTGGCCGAGGCAGCCAAGTCCGGTGACGAGTCCTTCGCTATTTCCAACAGAAATAGAAGAAGGAAGAAAAAAATTTGTGAGACCTCTGAATGTTTTGGAAAACTGAAACAAGGTTTAATAACACTATAAACAGATACATTTTAAATTCAAAAGAAAACCAGTGAGGTATTAAGGGTTTTTGTATGGGATGGAGAGGCGAGGGGTAACCGCGGGTCGGGAGCGAAAGCAGAACGAACACCGCGGCAGTGCAAAGATGACAGCGGCCACGTGGTTTCCCACGGGGGCAGAACAAAGAACCCGCGGCTGTTATGAAATGCTGAGGCGCCGCGTGGGAAACCCAAACCGGCATGATCCTACCAGTCTGATCGTGGATTGAGGCAAAGCAAAAGCAAAAACGGTGGAGACAAAAACAGCAGGCAGGAGACAGCTCCCGAACACCGCGGCAGTGCAAAGATGACAGCGGCCACGTGGTTTCCCACGGGGGCAGAACAAAGAACCCGCGGCTGTTATGAAATGCTGAGGCGCCGCGTGGGAAACCCAAACCGGCATGATCCTACCAGTCTGATCGTGGATTGAGGCAAAGCAAAAGCAAAAACGGTGGAGACAAAAACAGCAGGCAGGAGACAGCTCCAGGCGCATGGCGGAGGGAGG
>NW_010401953.1:8479-10088 GCF_000710305.1 Buceros rhinoceros silvestris
GTGCGTGATCGGCTTTTCTGAAGCGGTGGCTGTGCCAAAGCAGTGCAGGAGGCTTCCAGCTGAAAGCAGCAGGGGGCAGGCAGCTCCCAAGGTGAAGCAGCGGTGGCGACTATCGCAGTGGCGGCGACAGGCAGGCAGGCACGCTGTAGCTAGAACACAGAGCCGAGCTGAGAGCAGGCAGGTCTGCTGAGCCACCCAGGAGTCAAGAGGGAAGTTGCTCCGGTGAAGTCTGGGGTGGAAAGAGGGAGAGGCAAGTGTGGCCGTGCTTCTTAAAGGGACAGAGACTGGAAACGGAAACCCGCTGGAACTTTTTACCAGTGAGATGCCGCGGACGTGACGTGGCAGGGAATAAATTCAATTGGTCAGTTTAAAAGAAAGCTTCTGAAACAGGAGAAGTTTTGTTAAACGGTGACAGAGATACCTGTGAAAGGACTAAGTATTGTTGTTATCCTGCAATTAGCAGGAGAGGGGGTGGAAATCCATTTGTTTGGATCAAAGAGGTGAAACCTTTCCTCAGTGGCACAGGAGTTAGGACATACAGGAGGAACTGAGGTCTGGGCACATAATGCAGGGGACGTAAGCTCCTGCACAAAGATTGTGACCTCTTGACAAATGGTGGTGTGTTTCCAGTGCCTTTGAGACTTAGGCAAACTGGGTGTTTCTGTGTGGGTTAGGGGTGATCTCTACACTGTCCATGTAACCATAATCAAAATAGGCAGAGGAAACTGTAAAATATTTCTCCTTCCTGACAGTTTTTCTCACCTATGAAATAATGATGCAGGAAGAAGTGGGGGCTGACTTATTTTTCTCCCCCCCTTCCACCCCCCACCCAGCCTGATGCAGATTAATTGTAAAGGACACAGTAGTTCTTCCGTCAGAGTTTATCCGTGTGCCACCTGCTGGTCCTGCAGAGCAAGCGAACATTTCAAAACAGTTTTCATGTGCTGAACAGATGCATCTCCAGCTGAAGATACTAAAAGCAACAGGTCTCTCAGCATCTCTCATCATCTTTAACTCAAGGCAAGGGATTGAGCTTATCAGAAGGGAATCAACTGTAGTTATAACAATGTCTCTGCATTTTGGAGATGACCATGCCTTTCTATGGTTCTGTCACATGAAAATTAGTTAGAGGTGGTCTTGTAAGCGTTTATCTAGCAGTATGTGTCTGCTTCTGGAGTTTTAACTTGGAGAAAATCTAGGTGGTTTTAGGCAACTGAATGAATTGATTCTTCTGATTCTCAGGTGTCTGCTAGAATCTAGATTTTACTTTTTATATTTTATCATTGGGATGAACTTTTATCTACTAAAATATTATCCTCTTAACATTCAGGTCTTCTCAAAGACTTACATTCTTTAAACGCATGAGCTTTTTGACTTCAGGAAGTCATGAGTTTCAGGGTGGATATCCAGCTAGATGCTGAATACTACTCATACATAGTAGTGTATGATAGAGAAATACCACGCTTAAGAAAGAAGGCCATTATTGACAAAGGTTTGAAACCATTGCAGAGACACTCATTCTAAAACTAATAAATTCTTGCTGGCTGGCTGTAATTTTTAAAAATTTTTAAAATTAAATTTAAAATTAAATTTAAAAAGAATTTAAAAT
>NW_010401954.1:0-3810 GCF_000710305.1 Buceros rhinoceros silvestris
TGATGATTCTGTGATTCTGTGATAGACCCTTATCTCTTTTATGTACATGTGAACACAGAGTTACTCATTTGAAGCAGGGCATGATGATATTAATCGGACAAAGAAGAATTTTCTGTGCTTGTGAGTGCGCTTGTGCCTGCTGCATAGCACAGGAGTTCTGCATCCATCCCTCCCTTGTTCTTGTGCATGACACCATATAAATAATAATGAAGCAGGAATACTTCTATCGATTGAGATCTGGCAGAAACCAGGATCTGAGCCTGTTAGTTCAGAATCTTCTCTCACTTCAGCATCTTCCCCTAAGGCACAGGTATTGTTCAACAAGTACAGCATCCCAGAATGAGGGATATTGGTGTGTAAGAGATGAGAAGATATGAACACAATTCATCCTGGGTAAGCCTCCTTACCTGTGTTATACCCTAATTCATCAGCCTTTAAATGTTGTATCAAATTCTTCCATCCTTCAACTTCTGTGAGCCCATGTGATCTCCTGTCGCAGCATTCAAGGCCTTGTTTTCTTGTTGCTACCTGGATTACAGAGTCTGCATTGAGGGATCCTAGTGACTCCACCAGAAGCTCTCATGATGGCAGTGAGCAAATCTCTATGTAAAAGAAAAAAAAAAAAGAAAACCCTCCAAATATAGACCTTTTGTTCAAGAAGAGGAAACACTTCAAACCTCTGTATGCGTGTTCAGATGCAGCTAAATCTGCTTCTGATGGATTTGTATGCAAGTCATTTCATACAAAGAGAAGCTGGAAATACATTAATAGGACACTTCCAAGGTTGAAATATTAGTGCCATTATTTTCTCCTCTGCCCTAACTGATTTTTAGTAAAGTTCCCCAGAGAGGAAAACGCTATTACAGTGTTTGGATTCTTCCTCTTCACTTTTGATGATCAAATGCATCAGACCATGCCTTGGGATCAGTTGTTGCTATTGCACACGGTGAATGTATGTACATGAGCACAGAATTGTGCCTGTAAATGTTTTCCCTCTCAGTCTCCTGAAGCTTGAAATCAACAGGACTGTTTGAAAGTGCTTTGCCCCATGTGCTGTAAATCCTGTGCTCCTGAGTGAGTAGCCCAGCTGGAAGGAGTCAGGTTTGCCTGTCCAACTCTGTTCTCACTCTTCTTTTCCAAATACTCAGCATATTCAGCACATCTCCTATAAGCAGTATCTGCTGCAAAGCATGGGAACGCAGATGCAAATGGCAAAATTCATCATTCATCATGGACGTAGCAAGAGAATGTAGCACTAGCGATAGATAGTAGCCTCTGTTCGTGAGTCTCTATGCAGTACCTGGTGCTGCGGGTTATCAGCTCAGGTGGGATTCTGAGTGTCCTTCCAAAGGAAAGTTGTAGGCAGTAGGGAATTATCTATCCTGTTGGACTTTCCATGGGCAACATGGGCTTCTCTGCTGAGTTTTCTAGTGTTTTATCTTGGTGACTGTGCTGCTTAGTTCATATAAACTTTCACTACATTTTGTAGATTTTCTTGTTGAAAAGTTTCCACTAGTATTCCAGTTTGGTATTCTCTTTCTTAATCTTTTTTAAAATTTCTTCCCGATTTAGTCCTGTGTGATCCTTTTTCTTCCTTGCTGTTTGCAGTCTTCAGGCAGAAAGAGGCTTTCCTTAGCTGTCTTGAAGAAAGCTGGAGCCTGTACTAAAAGCCAATCACCCCCAACTTAGGGTGACACACGTAACCCTGGAATGCTGACCAGCACTTGTCTGTTCCACTCCTCCTAGGTCTAGGCCAGTGCCTGCTTTGCCTCCTGTTCATTCCTTCCATCCGGGATCTCACCTTGGCCTTTAAAACCTTGTGTAATGCTTTGTCTAAAAGATTGTCTCCAGTGGAAATTGCAGGTAATTATCTACATCCATCATTCTTCACTGAGTCACTAAACATTAAATGGTTCTGCACTGGTGTTTTCACTTCTCTGTTTCACTTCACTCTGCACGTCAGTGCTGTTAAGGACATTTTGCATCCCAGGTCTGCAAAGGAAAGATAGGATGAAGTCTCACATATTGGAACGCCAACACCACTGCATCCACCCGAAGAATAATAAAACATACAGCATATGTCTTGGGTAAAATAACCTTTTGCTTCAGGCTTTGTGGCTCCTGGGATCTATATTTTACCCTGAGGAAATATTTTACTGCTTTTGTTCCCTGAGTCTGTCACTAGAGAGAGATATATAATATGCTCTCCATGCAAAAAAAGAGGTGACCTGTACATCACACATTCAGATTCACGAGCTGATTCTGATTTCACTAATCAAGACGGAAGCTTTCTCCAGTCAGTGAGGTTATTCCAGTCTGAAGCTGGTGAAAATCATGTGTTTGACCATGAGATTGTTCCATGACTACGGCAGCAGAGCTTTTCCAATTACATTTCTTGCAGTATAAGTCGCTTGGATTCAGATCCTTAACTTAACTGAATCAGCGTCATTCTAGTGAAGCTTTGAAGCAATCCATGAGATCTGTTCTCATCCTTAGGTGAGAGTCCCGATTTCAGCTGGACTAAAGTTAATTTTCTTCCTAGCAGCTAGCCCAAAGCTGTGTTTGGGTGAGGATAACGTTGGTAACAGCTGATGGCTTAGCTGTTGCTAAGCAGAGTTTACATAAGTCAGGGACTTTTCAGCTTCACATACTGCCCTGCCAGTGGAGGCTAGGGACACACAGCAAGGACAGCTGACCCAAGCGAGCCAAAGGGATGTTCTATGCCATAGGACGTCATGCCTGCCATTTAAACTGGGGGGAGTTGACAAGGAGACACTACGGCTGGGTGTCGGCCAGCAGGTGGTGAGCAATTGCATCACTTTGTGTATGTTGTTGTGGTTATTTTTTCTGCTTCCTTTTTTGACCTATTAAACTGCATTTATCTCAGCCCATGAGGTTTGCTCCCACTGGTTGGGAGGGGAGTGAGCGAGTGGCTGTGTGGTGCTTAATTGCTGGCTGGGGTTAAACAGCCAGAAAGAAGGATATCACATGATTTAGGAGCAGATCCTAGCATTTTTAAAGTCCAATTAAAATCAGAGTCCTTTGCATTTGAATGAATTTTGAACAACACAATTTATTTTAAAAATGATTTAAATTTATTTTTCAAAGGAAGTTTTCAAAAGCAAGTAAGAAGGATATCACATGATTTAGGAGCAGATCCTAGCATTTTTAAAGTCCAATTAAAATCAGAGTCCTTTGCATTTGAATGAATTTTGAACAACACAATTTATTTTAAAAATGATTTAAATTTATTTTTCAAAGGAAGTTTTCAAACGTTGCTGCTGTAGCAACTGAATGAGTTTTACAGATGTGACAGGAATGCTTTGAAATGTAGCCAGACTCTCTTTTTAGACTATATTGAAGAGCTACAAATTGTTTACCTTAGAATAGAAATGGATAATAAATTTATATAATGAATGATGAGGAATCTGCAGTATGTGAATAAAACATTCAGATCAGTTTATCTCATAACTCCAATAAAATTCAGCCTGGAGAAGAGGCACCGCCAGGGAGACCTTTGTGTGGCCTTTCAGTGCTTAAAGGGGCCTGTCCGAAAGCTGGGGAGAGACATTTCCGCAGGGGCTGTTGGGATAGGACAAGGGGTGATGGGTTAAACAGAGAGGGAGATTCAGATGAGAGAGAAGGAAGAAATTATTTTACACTGAGGGTGGTGAGACCCTGGCCCAGGTTGCCCCAAGAGGTGGCAGAAACTCTATCCCTGGAACCGTTCCAGGTCAGGTTGGCCCCTGGGGCTCTGAGCCCCCTGCTCTGGGTGCAGGTGTCCCTGCTCCCTGCAGGGGGTTGCACTGG
>NW_010401954.1:3902-5943 GCF_000710305.1 Buceros rhinoceros silvestris
GCCTGGTGGTTCCACTGCCAGAGGGAGAGTCAGAGCAGAGAGAAGAAAGTTTTTTACAGTGAGAGTGGTGAAAGCCTGGCCGAGGTTGCCCTGAGAGGTGGGAGCAGCCCCATGGCTGGCCCCATGGCAGGTCAGGTTGGCCCTTGGGGCTCTGAGCCCCCTGCTCTGGGTGCAGATGTCCCTGCCCCCTGCAGGGGGTTGCACTGGATGAGCTGTGAAGGTCCCTTCAACCCAAACCAGTCTGTGATTCTATGAACATTTCAGAGGTCAAGTATTTGGCGTAGTTCAACTGAAAAATCAGACATTCACATAAATGATAAAAATACCCACTGTTTGGTAGGCAAGGGTCTCTTGCATGCCTCTAGCATGTAAAAAGTAAATCTGCACATACATTTTATATATACATATAGATATAAATAATTTCTGACCCACACTCTAGGAGATTCACTGGTGTCAAATCAACTTACTGATTTTTATTATACTTTAAGGTTACTTTAAGGTTTTGGTTGATATCTCACAATTATATTAATATATTGTTTGTATATTTTTGTGAGGATACAGCTCTGCAATGGCAACGTATTTTGTAGTATAAACATCTGTTTTTGTTAATGCAGCTTTTATGGTCCTCTTGAATTTCTTGAGCTGATTCTTGTACTAGTGTGCAGGAGTGGGTGGAAGCAGCTACAGAATTATCACAATTTATAAAAACTTTTTAGCAGTGTGTGGCTCCTCTCACGCTTACTGTCAGGTTATGATTCACTTGCTGTTTGCTGCTGCTGAGAAACAGTGTTTCCCTGAGACCAGCAGGAACTGTGCTTTAGTTACACGTGCTGTTACCTTCTGATCCTCGTATCCCATCACTGCAGGAAAAGAGCGCAGCCTCATCTCTCAAGGGAAGTGCGAATGATTTTTCCTGACCATTAAAGCTTATGTCTCTGAAACATTTCTTAACCAGGTAGGTCAGAATAGAAAAGATGCTGTTAGAGTTGGTGTGTTTTCATTGTGACGATTGTGGAAACGCTCCTATGCCAGTGAGGTTCTTTCTCATCTTCCCAGTAAATAAATGGTCCGGTTGAACGATTCCACTGATGTCAATCAGAAGTTATATCATGTTTATGAATATACATTGTACATGTAGGCATGTATCTAATGTTCGTATAATGCTCTATGAACAGTGAGTGTGAGTTGGAAGGCCCAGATCTATATCCAAATTTCAATGTCTGCCACTGCTACCAAGTAGAAGTCGTTGAAGTCCTTCATAGTCGTTTACTATGAAGGAAGTAAAAACCAGACTAGAACATGGAACTACTTCACTGGTGCTAGTGTTTTGATGGACATTCAGGTGTATCCTATACTGCTACTGGTGAAAATCAGAATTTGAGTTCCTTCAGTGTTGTTTGAGAAATTGTACGGTGACTTATATAACGACTAGTTTGGCAAACAGCTCTGGAGGTGTGGGAGCATGTGTGTTGTGGTGACTGAAAGCTATGGATTCGTTTTTCTTAAAGTTAGTGGACAGAAAGTAATTGGTAAACTACATTATAAAAAAGCAAAAGCTTTGCAGTTTTACTGCAAAACTCTCATTGGTCTTGATTTACAAGTCACCAGCCTTCTGAAATTCTTGTGAGGTTCCTCTGTCAGCCATTCGTATGGAGCAGACCCTTGGCTAACAATGTGAACAGAGGTGTTTGTGGTACAATGCTGTTTAGAAAAACCAAGTCCCCTGTGGTGACAGTGTGTAGAGGTGGCAGTGGGGTATAAACCATAAGGTGAAACATTTGGAAAAGCACTGCTGGAACTCTCAATCCTCAGACATGATTCCAAGGAGCTTAGTTTTAAGAAAGTAGATGTTCAGTAGTTTTAAAACCCCGTGCCAGTGATTTTATGCATACTGCAAAATAATAAATTATATCTTTGAAACACCCAGTCAAATCATTTAGTCATTAGTTGCATTTGTCTTTTTAGTACTAGTTAAGCAAACGTGCATGAAAAGTCGTACTGTTCCTATACAAAACAACTAGGAGCTGAATCCTCCTGCTGA
>NW_010401954.1:6025-9587 GCF_000710305.1 Buceros rhinoceros silvestris
CACTGACCTGTAAAAATTAAATTTGAATTAATTCTACTGCAGTTTTCACATTGAAGACACGAAAATCATAGCTCGTACATTTTCAGCATCCGGTAGCGATTTGTGGCATTAAACCTCAGGGGCATTTTCCTCTATGTAACATCAGGCCATATCCCTTTATTTGAAAAAAATCAGTGTTAGATAAACCAACAATTACATTGTTAATATGGTGCACTGTGCTCTTGCGCAGGGGTCTTCCTTTTATCCAAAGGTCTTAGAACTTGATACCTCCTCCCATTAAAAAAGTAAATAAGGCTTTACCCTTCCTTCAGAAACTCGTCAGAAAGGTCAGCCCTCTGCTCCCTCCCATTTCCCAGGCTCAGCAGGGAGCTGATGAAAGCTACCACTTGTCAGGTTTGTCAGAAACAACTATATCAACTCTTTGTTATTCACTTTGCTGTGTATTATAAATATATTTATCTTCTTCTGTCAGGCACCGACTGGACAGCAGTAGTGAACACTAAACACTCTAACAATGTCATTACGTAGTAACTCACACCATAGACATGGGCAGAATACTCAGGGACTTTCTCTAGTTCTTCCTGTTATCAGTGACCACAGTGGTTGGAGGAAAAATATTTGTTATTCCAGGAGGTTTCCAGCAAGTCTGTGTAAAATCAGAATACGTGACTGTGGCTGTTGATTATTTTGTAACTTTGTGTCTGGTTTTGATATCCGGTATGTTTGATAAGAAAATACAACAAACTTGGATAATAAAGAGCATCTTAAGACTATGTAGATTACAATTTGATTTGGTGAAGGAGTAGAATGTCATAATCAGAAGCTTAGAATAGCTTTGGACAGAACAGCTCTTGCTGGGCAAAACGGCAGCGAGCAGAAGTGTAAATGCCATGCAGTAGGATAATGCACTGGGGGGAAAATGTGAGAGCAAACTGCGCGGGTTGATGGTGGTAGTGTTTCTGGCCCAGAAGACAGGGAGAAGATCCAAAGACTTCTTAGATTTACAACCTGTGTCATAAAATTTGTGTCTATCCAGACCACCATGTAGCAGCAGTATTTGGCAAAGACACCCAGTGACCTGATCTTCAGTCTAAATAAAGAGGGAGAGAAATATGCAGAAGTAGTTGGAGAGTCTGCAGGCCCCAGCCAGCAGATGCTTCCAGGCAGTGTTCGCACTGTTTGCTTCCAGCTGTAGGGGCAAGATGGGAGATGTGCAGATTGTGCTTCATGGAAGAACCGAAATCAGTAGAGACCGAGCCTTCGGCTGCAGTCTGTGCCTTCAGGAGCTTTTCTGTTTATATTTGGGACCCAAGCACTAGCTGAAACCCACTTTCTTGCTACCTTTAGGTGCTGATGAGGCTTGGCAGACACCTCTTATTGAATGCAGAGATCACATGGTGCAACACCAGCTTTGGGCACAGTGCTGTTAATCCCTGCTTTTCCCCAGTTCCTGTGTGTAAAAGCAGGCTGGGTAAAGTTAACTAGAACTGTTAAGCTCTTGAATGGCTTCAGTGAAGCAAAGGGTACCTCACGTTGGCATTTTGTTCAACAGAACAAGGTTCTGGAAACAAGGTTGGGTTTTCTTTGAGTTGAGTGTAAGAGTCCTGTGCCTTGCAGATATGACAATCTTTTTGTCGGAGCATGCGTTCTGTTTTTTACAAGGGTGAATAATTTCTGGTCTGAAGGAGAAAGGCTGTTCATCTCAAATTGCCAGCAGCTCGAAGGGAACTGACTCAATTTCAAATGCCTGTTCTTGATACAGTCAGGGGTTTGAACTTCTGCCTCTCAAAATGAGTGAGGGGCTATTATATAATATGTGCTATTACAACATGGGTGTGTGTCAGAGGCTTTCGCCATTAGTTCTCCTCTAAATGGTCTGAACTCATTTCAAAGTAGATTGGGAAATTTTTGAAATCTTGAGAACTTTCTCAGGGAAGTGAAACTACTTACTTCCTTGACAGGTTTCAAACTGTGCCATTGATGTCATCTGGAACAGACAAAAGACTAAAGGGCAGAGAGTGTGGCCTGGCGTGAGCAGGTCTGGAGGCAAGGGCAGAGGGTCAGTTTTAGAAATCTTCCATCCGTTAATTTGCTGTTCCTGCTTTGCAGTCTGAGGCATTGTAGATGTCTGTCACTTGTTTCGTTTCTTTCTCAAGGGTCATGAACAAACAGCACTGTTTTAAGATTTTCATGAGCGTTTCTGCCAAATTTTTCTACTTCTAGGCTTAACTGAAATGTTATTTCGAGCTGCAATAAATTGAAATCAGTGTTAATACAGCGTGCTTCCTCAGAGGATTTATTGTATCCTGTTTTCGTAGTTCGAAGATGTGTCTTTTCGTTACACTTAGCATCACAAGCAACATAAATTTAATGGTTTTAACAAATTCCCTCCTGGACTTTTTCATCACCGAAACTGATGTTTACACGTTCGAACATGCTGTTCTGTATAAGACTGTAAATCTGTTAGAAGTGGGAATCAGGATGAAGAAAGGCAAACAGAGGATTCCTTCCAGGTTGAATGTGAGTGATAGTGTTAATGTGTTCATGCTTGTAGAAGACTTTAGTTTCTAGTTGTGATCAATACTTGACATATTTTTCCCATGATTGAATTAAAGCTGGGAAAGCGAGATTTCCCTTAGGAGAAAACAAGTGGCAAAAGAGTTCATTGGTGATCTGCATCTAATCCAAGTAAGTGCTACAATTACCTCTGCTCTCATTCATTTATTTGTCCCCGTTTCCTCTTGCTGGCCTGGTGCCTAATAACTTTCTGGCTTACCACCCACATCAGAAAGAGGAGCAGTTCCTACGTGTGGAGCTGCTCTCTTCAATACTCTACAGGATTCCTAATTAGGAAGGTGAAAGAAGACAAGTTAATGTTACCAGTATTATATTTCTTCTGCATAATACTTTGCAAACAAACCTGGAGACAGTGAGTGTCCTTAGGATTCTGTGCCAGAATCCGCATGCTGCCAGGTCGTGGAGCACGCACTACTTTCCACATCAGTAATGAGGATACCGGGTTCCACCCAGCTCACCTGTGGGGAGCGTTAGGCTTTGGTAAGGATATTTCTGTTCTTAGAGGTTGGATTGGCAAATCTTTGCCTAGGGACTGGGATTTCATCCTCCTGTGTGAGGGCTTTGGACTGAGGTGTCAGCAGCTTGCTTTCTGCTTCTCTTCCCGCATCTCCATCCGTAACCAGGCACTGAGGAGCTGCTGTCGTGACCGACGTTTTCACGTGGTTCTTTAAGGGCAGTTTCAGGCAGATGAAAACAGTTATGAACCTAAATCGCTTGAAGAAAGGCATCAGGTAAAAAAGTGTCACTGGAACCATTTAAAGAGTGCTTTCCAGAAAATTGTAGTTGAACTTTACCTTCCTCACCACAGTAGTTTGATTAGATTCTAAAAGTCGCAGAGTCGCCGTGCGAGCAACAGTCCTCACGGTAGGTCAGCCAGAACTTACCTGCTTCTGTGAGCCAGCTGTAGTCTTATTTCTTTGTTTCTAGGAATAGAACTCAGCAATCACTCTTCCGTTAATGATTTCTACAGCCCGAGTCTCTTTCC
>NW_010401954.1:9746-24635 GCF_000710305.1 Buceros rhinoceros silvestris
CTTTCCCTGTGGCTTTTTCAAGGATTAACCATTGGAAATACATTTTTCTTTTACACCTCACAATTTGTGTTTGATTTCTTAGACCACAGAAATAATTATTTTGAATCTGGAAAATCAGACAATTTATTCAATATACTATTTTTTCCTTGTGAAATCAAACTTACTTTGTGCACTGCTATTGAACCGTGAAAAACCTTTAAAACTGCTCGACAATTAAAGATGCTTAGTTGGTTGTTCCTATGAAAAGCAGCAGACATAAGAATGGTGTCATTTCTACTGCATTCTGGAGGTAGCCAGTAACAAGCTGTAAGATTATGTTCATACCTAAAGCTGAAAATTATGGTAACACTTAATTAAAATCAATAACTCAATCTTTATGACATTAAGTTAGAGGCAGTCTAGTGTTACACTGTCTATGAAGCTTGCAGTTATTTACAACCCAGATGTTTACAGAAAATGAACCAACCTGTTTATGTTAATTTTTTAAGGAACTACTACTCTTTCCTCATCACGCCTCCGCCCCCGTGGTGGGACGTTTGGCTCTTTCAGACAAACTCTGTTCATGACACATCTGAGGACTGTTGTTGATTCAGAGCAGAACAGATAGAAACGGGGAATAGTTCAGATACAAAAATAAGCAAAGTTCAGGTGTTAAACTACCGATGTGGAAAATTGCTCTGACAGTTATGATGTTGTTCTCTCTTTTACGAAGACTTGAGCTATTATTTACTTCCAATGTGTCAGCTGCTGCCTGCTTCCCTGGTACCGCCTATGTCTGTGGTCGCCGATGCTCCGCGCTGTGCGTGTACTAACGTACTGGAAGAAAACTTTTGCAAACCGGGCCAGGGAACTTCTCTGGTAAAATTTACAGACCATTTATCATGCAGGAGTTATTCTCTGTTGTTTAGACTCGTACAGCTTGCGGTGAAGCAAACCACAAATAATAAAATAACGGAGCAGACGTTTCCAGCTTACTTTCACTTTTATCTGTTCTTCCTCAAGAAATGCACACTCTTTAGCCTGTAATCATTATGAATGCAGAACCCAGAGGTTCTGTTTCCATTTTCTTGATGTAAAGTTTTGGTGTTAAAAGGCAACATGATTAAGAAGAATTTGGTAACTTAAATACTAGAATCTAGACTCCTTCCTTCCGATTCAAATTCTATACTAGATGACTATATGTGACCCTGCAGACTGTACTAAAGTTTTGCTCATTTATTTTGTGATGGGATTTTCGTCTGGGAAAGCTATGAGGTATCTGAGTTCTTGGCTCTTCCTTGCTTGCTAGAATGGTACTCCATATTTAACCAAGGAGACTAAGGAGCTTCTTGGTACCAAGAACTGAATTGTAATACCTTGTGGGCTGGAGTAGCAGGAAGAAATTTAATTAAAAAATGCAAATATGTACACTCAGGTCCTAACAATGTGAATTTTCGCTCTAAGGAAGAGGGTCATCATCTGGATGTGACAGAGGAGAAGAGATATCAGGTTCTAGTCGCGGGTTATTGGATGTCTGGAAGCTGCCGACAGGAAGTGCAGTGCTGGTCTAGGGCAGACCAGGAACACGTTTCTGTGCAGAGGCAGAAAAATGTCAGAAATGTTGCACAAGGTAGTAGTGAGACTTCATTTAGAATGTTATGTGTTGCTGCTGTCCCGAGTACTAAAAAAAAAAAAAATAAACTTGAACAAATGTAGAGAAGGCCACAATGGTGATGGAGGCAGGGACAAACCTTTCACATGAGAACTTTAAAGATTAAAGAAGCTGCTCTTTATTCCTCAACTTCTGTTGTCACTCTTTTTTTTTTTTTTTTTTTTAATGAACAACATCCTAAATTGCATTTTGAAGTGGATATTGGGGTCACTTTAAAAACATTAATTGCTTTAGAATAGCTGCTTTGGAAAAATTTGTTAGTGCCAAAAATAGTGGCAAAATAATGGTCCACTCATGCAACAACAACAGTACAGCTGATACTGAGAGATTTCCATGGCTCACCACACTTGCAGCTCTACTAGCAGTAGCACCTTCTCCCCATGTCTCATATAATTTTCCTGTAGTCCATCATATTATTAATTGAAATAAAGAGCCAACCTTAAATACATAACTGCTCCCATGCACTGCTCATGTGGTTGAACTTAATCTGCCAAAGAGTGGTGCTAGGGGAGGTCATGAGGGAACAGAAGAGTAAAATTTGGCAGGAAGAAATAGAAACTGCTCTCATGTGAAAACTTGTTTATTCATGAACAGCATAAACCCATAATTTTTTTGAGCCTACTCACAGTGCCGAAAATGGCTGCATGAGGAGAAATGTGCCCAAGAACAAGCATCAGATGTGAGGCTGTATGATGTCATAGGATCATTTTGTCACTCAATGCCAATTGATTTCTAGGGCTGATTGCAAGCAATCATTAATCACTTTGTATTGAACCACGCGCCAGCTCCATCACATCTGGGGCAAGTACAAGTGGCACCTATTTAGCCAACATCCTGCTCTCAGCACTTTTTCACGCTTTGTCTTTCAGACTGAACCAAACTGCTAGAGAGGCAGCAAAAGTATAATTATTTTTTCCTCTGTACATCTCTTATTTTTCCTAGGAAATTAGATCATTGAAAACCTTATCTTGTAAGTTCAGTGTTCCCCGCTCATACTGACGATAGTGTGCGACTGAGCAGGGGGGCATGTCCTCAGTGGAATTTATTAATAGGGCTGCTCTAAGAATAGGTAAAATTTGAGTGTTATTATGCTACTCTGTGTGTTTATTAGAGAGAAAAGTGAGATGATTTGAGGAGTGCTCCTTTTTTACACATCTCTGTTGGAAAAAGTTGTTGCAAGTAAGGTGTATACTCGGATCCTGGTATTAGAATTCTCTCACCAAACCCAGGGGTTCATTTACTACACGTAGCTAATATTAAGAGCATTAGGATATATATTATGAAAGGCAAAATGTCTTGGGAAACAGAAGCTAATTGCCATGACATATTACTATAGAAGCTGCCTGACGGTGTTAATACGATGCATTTATTCTACCCTTTCTTTCTAGCTTAGAAACAGACAAATTAAACCTGATACAGTGGTTCTGGAGAATCCCACGACATTTCCTAATGATGAAAAATTCCCTTTCACCTTTCTCCATGTGCCTGACAATCATGAAAACTCAGAGACATTACATCACATTGGAATATTTTTCAATATAAATGTTCCCCAATAGCTGGTGTCTCAGCCAAAGTGATTGGTAGGAAAATGTTGCGTTCCTATGTGATTATGGAATGCTTTGGCCTTCTGCAGTCATTCTTCTCTAAGGTTTGCAGTCATTCTTTTGAAATCCCAGCTTAATCTCTGCAGCTTCCGTTATTTGTCAGTAACTTCAGTGGTGATGGTTTGCTGTCAGTCATCCTCTGTCAAAAGTTAAGTGAATCCATCAGCTATTCTGTTGGTGCTGACCCACAGCTGAGGAAGAGTTTACTCACAGACTTTGGTACTATGAATGAGCCTTAATGAACCGGGCCGTCCGGTGTACACACACCACCTCCAAACCGATGTTCTGTACGGCAGAAGAAAGTGTTGCCGAAGGTGACATGTAACCCTGATGTACTCTTAGAGTCTCCTAAACAATAGTCATTGATATAAACATAAATTACAGTTATTACATATTTCATTTTTTATGGTCCATAATTAGATAATTCTCCAAAGAACTTTTTATTGCCTGTATTTTCATTAATTAACATTAAATGTCATTAGCAGTCAGCTCTGCTTGATCAAAGACAGATAAGTTGTAGCAAGATTCTGAGAAATAACATACCATTTACTAATTATATTATTGATTTTATGGTCTGAAGAGTCCTAATTATATGTGATACAAACTGGACCTGGCTGAGCCTGCTGGGGATGCTTTGAACAGGAGCAGTTCCTGCATCTCGCTCCCATAAATCACTTCTGGGCCCCATTGTGCATCTGTTTTCAAAGGTGGTGTTTTAATGGACTTTGAAATGCACTGAAGTGCATTCCATGTGCCTCCACATGAAAGAGGAAAGAGATTTGGGATTTTTTTACTCCTGATTATAATAATTCTGACAAGATTTTAGATCTGTAGGCGGGTACTTTTGAACAGTGGAAGTGATCTGGCATAGCTGATATTAATTAGTAGGCCAGCCTAATACACAATTTCCCAGAGGTCCCTATGACTTTTTTTTTCAAATGAATTTTTAGTACTTTCTTCAAAGTCAATGATAGATTCAGACTTTCAAAATTTTAATTTCATGTGAAGGTAAAACCTAAAAAAAGCCCAAGTCACGAGGTGAATATTCGATTAGAACCAATGTGGATCTGAGAAACAGGAACAATCTCAGATGTCTCTTATGTAAGCACAGTGCTATCAGGGAAAAAGGAAACGGAGTTAAGATCAGTGACATAATTATGAAATGTTACTCTTACCCTTAATTGCTTTTACTTAAGAACATGAAAAGCCTCGTTTTTAAAGTGTGTGTCTGTGTATGTAATTAGCCTATTCAGTTGCATGAAATTCCCATTTACTCTCATTTCATGGTAATAAGGTGAAACACTACTAGTAAATATTTTGTTTAACTCCCAAAGTGTGAACATATTTCAAGCTAAGCTGGTATCCGTATTACCAGCTGACCTTTTTGTGCCTGTTTTCACTGAGGTGGTGTAAGATCTGAAGAGGATATTTTGACCAAATCCTTCTGAGAAGAAACTTAAGGCTAAATAGTCTGTCAGAGACAGAATTTTTTTTTAAAGAAGTGTCTGAAAAATGAGAATTGTTTACTATAATTTTTAAAAATCAACTTCCAATTTTTAGATTTTCAAGCTCTTAGAATAACATTCTAAGTTCTTCTGACTGCTCTGGTTCCCACCTACTCATTCCTACTCCCACCTGATGCTTGATTTGCTAGTTAGCAGATCAGAGAATTGACAAAGTCTGAAAAATGAATGACTGGGCTGGTGGGTGGGCTCCAAGTTTAAACAAAGAAACAAACAAGCAAAACACATCACATCCCTGTACTTTGTTTGTATCTGTGGTCCACCTCAGCATAGGATGAAGGAGTTTTATTCCTCATAGATGAGACTGAACAGCCTAAGTTATGACGAATAACTAAATCCAGTTGACCATTACACTGTGCATTTACATATCCTTTTCTTCTATGAATGACAATTCAAAACGGGGTGTTGGGAAGAAGGACTAGTTCCAGTTTATCGGGGTAAGACTGAGGCAAGGACAGCTCAGAGTGCCCAGGGGCCCTTGGTTAACACGTGTGCTTGATTCTGCGCTGGTTTCTTTAGCACTCTGGTTACTGTAATACCTGAGAGCTAAACTGGTTCCTGCTCTTGTACTTGTTGCCAGACTGCCTTTGTTTTCCTCGTTCATGTCAGAGGCTCTTTTTGAAGTGAGCAGTGAACTAAGAATGCCTTAAGAGAGAAGCAGCTAAATAATTTCTAAGGTGCAGTGCATAAGGCCAAAAGTCCAAACACGCTGGATTTCACTTGTAACCTGTGCCTCTGGAGAGATAGTGACCAGGGCAGCAATGACAAGCCCGGAAGCATGGGCGTTGCAGGAAAATTCAAGCTCCATGTTCCATCTTTACGTGGAAGAAAGCCGGTATACACGCTCTCTTCTTGTCTGCTTGGTAGAAAATCCAAAGGTATTGCAAGGTGTATTATCAACACAGTCCTCAGTGAAAGGAGCAATTTGGGAGATTTCTGAGTGCTCCGGGATATAAACAGTAATCAATGATGTATTACAATATTTTTGTGTTCTGTTTATCCTTGTGGCTGGTTTACTTGGGTAGTGACTACGCAGACCTGGGGAGCTGGCTCATACGTGTCTATTAAACATCCTCGACTTCGTATGTCACAGCTCTAACAGTGGTAGATCATGTCAAGTGCTGGTTTAGGTAACCTATAGTTTAGCTTCTCCGTATCTGAGGAGAGGAATGTCAGGAAAGGAAGCAATGCTGTGTGTGGCGAGAGACAGGATGAAGAGGAAAAGGTGCACAGAGAAGACTTGACCCTTTACCCTGCAACACATGGCATAGCTGGATAGGAGAGAAGAGGGAAACAGTGTGTCCTGTAGCCAGTTTTCCTGTGTGCCTTTTCTGTGGAGAGGAGGACTTCCCGCTGTGTTTGCTTTTGTTTAGCAGGATACCTGTAAGTGCTAAGTAGCTCAGGTAGTCTCCACACAGAGTACTAAGTGGCGTTAAGCTTAGATTACACAAAGTTAAAAATGTATAAGTAACGTCTATGCTCCCCATTTTTGTGCCTTCGCAGAAGGCTTCATGAAGTGTTCCTAGGGAAGTGTTCTCAACCAGCTGAGGACTGTGGATCTGAGAGCAAGCGATGGAGTGGGCTCAGTACGAGGACTCACCAGATGGTACATACATGATGTTGATGAGGGAAGAATACAGAGAGAAAACTGCACTTGTCTTAACTTCTGGGGAAAAAAATAGTACATCTGTAAAATGACAGAAGTTAAGCCTAAAATTACCCCATAAACTCTCTCTCTTTTATTATTTTCATTAACCTTTGTTCTCAAGGTAGTCAAATAAGTTTTCAGTGCAAAATTTAGGAGGAGGGGGAAGAAGAAGCCAAGGTTGTTGCATGCACCAGTTTTTCAGGTCTGGTCTTATCCGTAGTGATTTTTTCTAGCTGCTGGTTTTTTGCCAGAAAGGAAAAAAAAAAAAACTATTTCTGCTTGAGTAGCTCTAGTACCATTTGTATCTGATGTCTGAGCTGGTAGATCCAAATTCTCTGCAGATACAAACTGGCCCAGTACACTTGGTGGAGTTCAGCCATTTACACCAGTGTAGAGTCTTTGTCCCTTAGATCTTCTTTGCCTTCATTCTACCCAAGATACTCTCTTGCAGTCCTCAGTTCTTTGTGGGTTTGCTCTTTCTGATATATTTATGAATGTTCCTCCCTCCGCTTTATGACAGATACTTTGCCCAGTGCCCTGTTACTGTAAGCCAGGTGCTTTCATCCTTAATGAACAATTTCCTGGGGAAAAAAAAAAAGAAATAAACAATGAATGAAGTAGCTCATAGAGACAGCGGAGTCAAGAGCTTTGCATAGTGATGTAAAATTAAATAAGGCTGGGGTCGTGTTACCATTTATCTCTTCAGTTATTGCTCTAATAGAGTCTGTGATGGTTCCTGGAAAGTTAAGGATATTTTGGGAGACTGTTTGGATCTTCTGGGAATTTTGGCCAGTCTCCTCTCTGCTCTGTACAGAGGAGAAAACAGACACAGAAGTGTAAGACTTGGATGTTCCGAAAGAGCTTTTGCAGCTGCCGCTATTGCCGTCTAATCCCCTTGCGCCTTATTCACGGTGCCTGTCTTTGGTTACATACAGCTTGAAGGCCTGCAGTCAGTGGTGGGTGGTCCAGAGATGCAAGTTGGAGTCTAGATTTAGAGTCATTTTGCTTCTCAGTGACCGGTATTCCTGAGTCCCACCGCCAGCCCTTCAGGCACAGTTCTCCTCCCATCTGGCTCAGAGCTGGGTTCACCAGGGAGTCAGGGCAGGGACAGAGATTGGGTGTGTGTCTGAGTCCTGCTTTGACATGGAGTCAGGTATTTGCTGGGACGTAAACGTGACCTCATGTTCTAATACGCATCTTGAGGTGCTTTGGGAGACTAGCTTTCGGCACTTTGAGTAGATACCACCAGCGGAACGTGAGGCCAGCTGGTGGCTAGTTACGAAGCGAGGATTCTGCAGCAAGACCCCTCATAGCAGTGACCAGCAGTAACGCAAGGACTGTGTTTGCACACCACGACCTCCATGGCATCAGCTCTGTCCTAGAGAAGGGCAGATCTGTTCAGCCCATTTTCCATGTCGGATGCCTAATCCTAAAAGCTTGTAGCCATTTCTAAGTAACTAAGGCACCTAAGCAACGGGGCTGATTCTCAGATAGACAGATTTGTGCGTGCTCTGAAAATCAGATCAATTATGTGGACTCCTAACTTCAGGCTTTTAGCTTTGACATGACTGCACCGAATATCATTCCTCCAGTATTAATAGTGTCCCAGATACGCCCTGTAAGAAGTACAGAAAAGCACAAAGGATTATTGCAGCTTCTGAGGAAACCTCTCATATTTCAAATAAAATTGTTGGGTTTTAAGTGGCTGCTCTAATTCTTAAGCCATTAGAAATGTAAAAATTGATTTCTCGTTTATCTTAGATTTAGCAGACATTCACAGAAAAAGCTAATATTCCATGCGGGCCAGTCAATGTTTTTAATTGCTGTAAAGTTAAAAAAATTTAGATCAAGATTTTCAAGAAGCTGAGAGAGAAAAGAGGCTGAGAAATCGAATGCAGGAAGAGAATATCCACGTGGTTTTGTAACAGAGAACACCAGGGAGGATAAAGCACAGGGAAAACCCAGCAGAGAACACATGAAGATACATGTTATTGGACTGGTGGGGTTAGCAAAGCTAGAGATGCAGAGGGAGCAAACATTATTTCCTTACTGTCTTATGAAGAAATTGGCGATAAAAAGCTTTGCCCTGCCTGCAGCATTTTTTGAAAATACATGTTTAGTTTCAGTGCACATTTGATTCCCGTGTTCAGTTTCACTTTATTTGGATTGCTACCTTGAAAGTTCAAGGCATTCGCCAACTTTAAAGCCAAATGGGAAGAACTGAATCTGGATTCTCAGTGCAGCTCCAAGGCTTGCAAATCAGCCTTCTCCCATAAATACTGCACTGTTCCTGGAAAAGAAGAGACGGGTCTTTAAATGAAAGATGAGACGTAGCACTGGGATGTGATAGCACTGCTGTAGATCAACAGCCATCAATCTGTGTTACTTAATTTGTCCCTGGCTCAGCTGTTCACTGTACTTGGGACTTTTTTGCTGTTTGTTTCATTTTATTTTCCTCTGAGATAAATGAAGACAAAAAGAAGGGGCCAATTGTTCTTGACAAATAGAAGTAATTTTAAAAAAAATAACCATAAAGGATATTCTGCATTTTCAGACAGCACTTTTTTCCTTGACTTTCACAGCACTTCCACAGAATCATACTTAATTTATTTCACTGCACATATATTGAACATCCTTATATTTCATTGCTTCTTCCATTTTCAGATCAACTTCACGTTCACTCTTTACATGCTGTAAAATAATTCTGTTGGAGTAAATGGTTGAGAGCTTTTAGCTAAATACTTAGAAACATGTTATTCCTCATCTGGGCATGCCTGTAACACTTCAGTTGCTTTATTTATCCTGGGTGTTCTGGGGATACAAGGACTTTGTTGCTCTGAGTGTCTAAGGAAGCATATGTTGTAATTGTTTGACATCTTGAACATGGATTAGGTGGGTGGCTATATGTAAGCAAGCTAACTTGAGTTCTCAGGGGAGCAGTTTTTGATGTGTGTCAGCTTACTTTCTCTTCTGAAGTAATGTGAAGGAGTGTCTGAAATATGCATGGGAGAGGGAATATAAATACCCTGTTAAATCAGTGGAGAATGTGACTCCCCGCACAGTTTCAGCAGCTTTAAAATTCCCCCGTGCGGGAAGACTGGGACCAGTATGGGGGAGACTGGCCGGCTTCCTCTGCCATCCCTGATGGCACTGGTCAGATGGTGAGATCAGAGTACGAGCATTAAGCAGGCAGATGCATCAAGTGTCTCTTTCTGACTCTCCTTGTTTACTATGTTTCAATTGAGAGAGTTCAGAGATGACTGTCTGGGAGGATTTCTTAGCTTGCAGGAGGCCATCTTCTGTTGAAATACTGCCGGGTACCGGGACTTTGCCTTTGAAGCCTGCCAACACCAACTTGCTTTTGGCAGAAAGGGCCCATGGAATGTCAGCCATCTCCCCGTCCTAACGGGCAGGGCTTGGAAGATCAGTTCAGGGCTTAGCTGCTACAAGGAACACTGGTGTTTCAGTGGACTTGATTTTGGATTAATAACTTCAAGGGCCAAATGTTCAAAGGCTGGCTTCCAATTTTACACTGGTGCTTGAGTACAAGTACAAAATTATGGGCAGAAAATCACAGATAATTTTTGTCCAAGCTGATCTTTCTGAAAAGGAGCCAGCAATTTTCTGTATTTGGGCACAGTTTCAGCAATGTTTTTAGGTGTTGTTAATGCAATATTTTCATTATATTTCTGCTGGACTATTGATTAACTATTCAGTTCTTTAAGAAAAGGAAATTTAATACAAATAGTAACAAATGGTAACTTTTAACAAATAATAACTTTTTGGATTGGTACTTGTGCTTTGCAGAAGCGTGCATGGATATGGAGTTTGTGTAAGTACTGATAAAATAAGAACATCTGCTTTTCTTTGTGTTATGATGTTGATCTTATAGAGTGGATAGATAAAGCCAAAAGCGTTTATACATTGTTGCTTCAGTATCTAATCACTTTTCAGTTTGTAATACGCTTAGTCTGAAAGCACCTGGCAGGTTGGTCAGCCCTTTTGCCCTGCGGAAGATACTAAGGCGTTGAGCACTTGTATGTCTTGAATGTCACCTGAAGTTCCAAAGCCCAGTGTTGCGTGGTGGTCCGGTGCCTCTGAAGACTCAGAGCCAGCCTACAGAAAATACTAGATGCAGAGCTTGGGTGGAGTTTGAGTTACCTCAGTCTAGCCCCCTTTGCTAACCCAGTGTCACATAGTGAGTCTTTGACAGTGTGATTTAAACTCCAGTCCTGGATGCATATACCAACCTTTGCCTTGATAAACATATTTCATTAGCCATAACCAAACTAATTGCCCAGATTGCTTGCCTATTGGCATCTCTCTGTGGTGTTTCAACCTAGTTTTCCTCTGAGAGCACTGAAGGAACAATCCTCAGCTTCCAAAAATAACATTTGATAGACATAGAAGAGCTTACTTCGTTGTTTATTCCTGCTTTACCCTAGCCGAGCTCCCAGTGGCTCCAGTGGAAGTCAGCTTAGAGTTCTCAGCACTGAAGTAGATCTTCAGACTTCGTATGGTATCTGTGGAACTGGAACAATGTTCATTATAGCAGTTACAACTCACAGTGATATATTTTAGAGCCTAGAAATTCAAAGCAACTTAAGAGATTTGGACATTTGGTTCCCATTAAAATCAGCCCCCCACCCAGTCCTGGAACACTGAGCAACTGTGATTCAAAGAGTGTAAGGGAGAGTCGTGAGGGCGCTCTCACAGTTAGGACCCCGGTGTGTTTATCCAGGCTGTGAAGGAAAGCTGCTGAAATTACGTCTGGGGAAATGCAATTTGTTCCTTTACTTGACTGGACAGCACCTGCTGCACTGGATGGTATCGCAGAGGTGGCTGTTGCTCAGATCAAGCAAACGGGACTCAGGATGCAGCTTTTTACACTTCTCCTTGATGACTTCCCTATAAACTGTGAAAATCTCTTAAATTTTCCTTTTATTCTTTTATTTCCCAAGTGATGTTAATCACAGAAAATACCATGGAATTGTTTAATTTGTTTCATTCCCAGCATTCACTGAATCTTCAGCCATGATTAACGTTCATAGAGAGCACAGAATACTTTTATCCTGAAAGGTAAAGTTCTTGCTTAGGTTTATTGGCATTACCCCTATAGCTAGAGGGACAAAGTTGGAACAAGCTGGTCTCCTTTGTATGAACTCAAGCGTAAGGTAAAAAATATCCTTGTTTTGTACATCTTGCTGGTCTGTTCCTAGCTTGTGCCGCTGCTGGGATTGGCCTCTTCAAGGAACTGAGCTGTACAAACTGGTCCTGGGCCATGAGCCTTCTCAGGATACTGTGAAGGAAACCGGTGAACGCTCAAAAGCAATTGTGCTGTCCTGGTCTACTTCTCCCCTTGTCTATGTCACCTTCAGGTGACAGGATACTTATGTCTGGAAATGGTATCAGGGATGTTTGTGAATAGTATTGACTCTGTGTCTGCCCCAAGTATTTCCAGCTGTTGAACTGCCTTCGTGAACAGACAGGCAGAGACGCACTCAAACCTTCAAGAGAGCAGTGTGTGAGGAGAGCATGGAAAAGCTGAATATAGTCTGACAGGATGGGTTTTGTAGCATAAATTATAGACCGGTGAGGGATAATAATTTGCCCTCAGTACAATGACAGAGGCAGTTTCTCGACTACTGTCTTTCCACATTAATTGTGCCAGATGTCAGTAGAGGGAACCCATCAACCCAGTGCTTAGTCTGGTGTTTCCGCTAGTTCTTCCACCGCTGGAATTTCTCTGTGCTCCAGTGATAAGAATCACATTGTCAGTGCTTTTGTATGCAGTACCTGATCCTTCCTGGAAGGGTTTATCTGTTTAAAGCAAACCCGCAACCTGTCATTGGCAATTTTTCTGTTGGTCATGGAGGGAATTTTTAGAGGTGACTACTGAGTTTGAGTGTCTTATTTCTTGACTGCCCAGATTAAAACAACCTGTTTCTCAGTGTACATTCTGAGCTCTGTGTGGTGTTTAGCCCTTCCATGGTATCTCAAGTTATTAATCATAAATGGAGGCATCCAAAAAATCCTGATCAGTTTTGAAACTCATGGCCTCATTTAGCTTTCATAACAGCTTGTTTCTAACAAAATCTGATGTAGAGCCAACTGAAGTGTGTGTTTAAATGATCCCTTGCCTAAACTATCATGAAAATTTCAGATGGGATGAGAAGGAGGAATGCCACAGAGGGCAGCTTGTTGGAAGCTTGCTACTACTTAGAGACTAAAATAGTGTAATCAGCAAACACTCCGTCACTTTAATGCTTCTTCAGTGAAATCCAACTTTCTTTTCTGGCTCAACTATTCTCTTGCATTTTCCTTGCTCTCACATGAATACTACAATACATTTTCATTTTGATGCACCTAGATTTTCCTGTTTGGTAGAAACTGTAATTAAGAATGGAATTAGGGAACCTCTTGATAAATATAATACATTTGTGAAGAATCAACATGGCTTTGTAAAGGCTTCATAAATCGTTAAAGCTCTTTGAAGTAAACACGTGGATCAAAAAGATCCAGTTAGATTTCCAGAAGGTTTTTACAAGGTCTTTCATCAAATGTCCTGAAAGAAACAGAGCTTTCTTGTTGAGAAATTACAGAAGAAACAGTCTGTGTGTAGAAAAATTGTTGTTGATGTGATAGGAAATTATAGGAAACAAAGTCTGAGAATTGATGGTTGATTTCTGGCAGAGGAGTGAGGAGACAGAAAAACAAACGAAGTATTTCATACAGGACATGGCTACAATGTGAGACTATCATAGGGGGGTGTTGATACTGAAAATTAAATTTAGGGAGTTGAAATGTACATTTCGGTGGATCAAAAATGATTAGACAAATTAACAGACTAGAATCCCTCAAATGCTATTAAACTCAAAAATAAACTCCTGGCTGAGGTCACAAAGTCGGAAATTGCTGGCAGCTAGAAGGGTTTGAAAGGGATGTCTTACTATCAGCCTCTTTTTGTGCTCTTTCCTAGACACTCGCTATTGGCTGAAAGCAGGATGGTGGTCTTTGGTCTGATATATTCCCTTATGATATGTAATTATTTAGAATGGTTTATCTCATTTCTGTCTTTGTTTCCACTCCCCCAAACACAGTTTCTTTGACCCAGTATATGGTTTCATTGTTTGCTCACAGGGCCAAGCAGCTTCTGGGGAGCTTTCTTCTGCTGTCCTGTTAATGTGCTGTAAGTCTTCATGTGCTGGCAGGCTGTAAAACCAGGAGCCTCTAGGAATTTGTAGCACTTTGAGGTAAGACTTGTTAACATGGCTCTTTGTTAAATGCATTGTGTGGCAGTTTGTGGGAGAAATTCAGGCTAGGTTGATCGACTGCGTGTACACTGACACATCTAAAGGAGTGATCTTCAAAAATAGATAAGGATTTAAGAATTGCGCGCTAGTGAAAGACACTTATGTAAATGTCTTCCCTGTTACAGCTCGATACCAAATGAGGGGGTTTTTTGCCTTGTCTAGAGCTCATGTCATCCTAAATTGGGAGAAAAGCATTCGATTTAGAACTTTGTCATGGACTGGAAATTCTGTTTGAATTTCATGTCAAAGTCACGTTATGAAATACTTTGACAGAAATGTCAGACTGAAATGTTTCACTGCTTCTGCCCCTCAACAGGAAATTCTCCAATGGTCATTTTTAGTTAAATTTTCTAGTCTGTCAGCCAAGGAAGCAGCGGTGAAATGTAACCTGTAGTTTGGGTTTGTTTTTCTTTTTTCCTCCCAGCCACTTAAAGCATACGCTAGTCTTGTTTCACAAGAGTATTACCAAAACCAGGTCCTCAAAAACCAGAGAAAACTTTTGAGGAAACTTGCTTCGCCCAGCAAGGACTCTTTGGGATTTGTTTTCTTTGCATGTAGCTCCTTAATGAAAACTTTTGTGAAGAGAATCCTCAGACAAATAAGTTGATTACTTGCCTCTTAGTTTCTCTATAGCTAAGATTTGGGGCTTAACAGTGAATGTGTGTTTCCTTACTTTTGTGATGGAACCAGTGACCTGTGTCAATATTGTAAGGGAATACTGAAATTGGTTCAAAAAGGAGCAAGGTATGTGCAAATGGCTTAATGAGTAACAGACACCTGAACTAATCAGTTGTAATTAACAGAGTGAGGCACTCGTGAAAAATCACCAGACTCTATTTTGGATTGAAAGACACTTTTTCTTGCTAATTTGTACCTAAATTTACTACTTTCGCTCCTGGAAAGAAAAATCAGGCCTTGAGAGACAAAAGGCTCCAGTCTGTTTAGGGACTGCACAGAGGAGCTGTGTGTGATTTATTTTCTTGTGAAGCTCAGAAGGCTCTTAGTCCTCGGGAGAGTGGCAGGGGCAGAAGCTATAGCAAATCTATCGTTTGGCTACATCTGTACTGAAGTTGCGGGCATTGCCCCCTTGAAAGGCCAGAGCTGCCTCGTTGGAGAAGACGTTCCAAACCCTAACCACGATGCAGGAATG
>NW_010401954.1:24718-38613 GCF_000710305.1 Buceros rhinoceros silvestris
GCAGTGTGTATTGTGCTGAGAGAGAAAATCTGAAAAAAACTGTATTCGATGTCATTACTGGATTCTTTTTTGATGTTGCTTTTTAATGTATGTGCTCCTATTTTTAGAGTTTTATTCTGAATCTTGTAATAGCAACCATTCCATTTTGCTATGAGGTCTTTTCTATTAACAGTGATCAAAATGAAGTATTTCATTTGAGTTAGAAAAAGAGACACTTGAGATGAATGAGGTTCTGCTGTATTTGGATGAATCTGATATACGAGCTGACTTACAAAGTTAGAAAATTAATTGCACAAAGCAGTTTGTTTATAAACAGATAACAAAATAGCATTATCATTAAAAGTTTAGAAAACAATTTTGAATCTCTTTCGAATACACTGGAAGCAAATATTCTGTGAGCTGGTAAGACTTATAAATAATGACTTGGTGTTTGTTTGGTTTAAAAACTAAACTGATAGATTATTTTCTTAAGAACAAATTGAGATCTCAAAGAACTACAGAATTCAAATACAGGGCTGCCTTAGTTAAATGCAAAAAGGCTCACGCTCTTTATGTACAAGTCAGGCTGTCTTTCTGCCTCTAATTTAGAGATAAACCTGTTCTCAAAAGCTGACAAACTGAGCACAGAACTATGCTTTGATTTACACCCCCCCCCTTAACAATCCTATTTCCTTAAACAGTTTTGCCTTGCTCTTGTTTGACCATCTCTGATTAGAAGCAGCGTTTTCTCTAGACCTTCTGCCTTGCCATGTACCAAAGGTGTAGGATAAACTGCAACCTAGACATACAGCACTCAGAAAAACTTGACCTCTGTACTTGGGTGGTACTCAACTGGAAGCTGGTGTAAGGTGTTACAGGCACCTTTTGAAGATAGCTTTGTAACGGGCTGTCTGTCATTTTGTTGAGCCTCGTACTTGAGCAGTTCACGTCTACTGGTACATGTTATGTAAAAAGTTCAATTCTACTCTCAAACCAACTGAAGTTTTGAACAATCAGTTGGTTGAACTTTTGTCTCATGAGCACTTGCAGGTCAGCCATTCAAGACACTTTTCCTCCATGGAAAAGTAGTGTCTAGGACAAGTGTAGCGGAAGTCTTTTCAATAAACAGAACTCTCTTTCTATGGTCTTGTCTCGTCAGCCCTCTTACATTTCCAGAGTGAACTTTTGCATTGTTGCCATGGGACTTGGAAGCAGCCTGCAGGTAGAGAATGGTCACTCAAAGACTTAAATCCATTTCATGAGGAATATTAACATTAAATTGTGTTAACGAACGTTAATAGGACTTACATGGCTTAAGATCTATCTTTGGGTTTAGCAGAGCTCTAGGAATAATTTAAAAGATGAGTTGTTACTTCTGTAGGGATCTCGACTTCAAATCCACTAAAGGCAATGGGTGTCCTTGAACTCACTAAGAAAAGCTTTGAATCGGGAGGTAATTTCAGATCAGCTTTCCTGGCTATCCCTCTGCTCTTCACTCTGCTTTGGGATGATTTCTTTATGCTGGGCTGTATATCAGTGCCATGCAGAGCAAACCACTTAACATCCCTTTCGCTGTTCTGGACCATGAGGCAATGAGCCATGTGGTTTTTTTGGATGATCATATGAAGATTAAATCTATTTTTAGGGCAATCTTGTTGCCAGGAATAATTTATGGGAGTTTTGATTTGAATGGTGGATTATGTGGCAATGTAAATGCCTGAAGTGGATGTTTAAAAATATTTTTTACTGACTTAATGTTAACAGATAAACACATCTGATGCAGGTACCTTTCAAAGCAGCTTGTTTGTATTTTTGACTGATGTCAGTGGGGAACTCTAGGCAAACACTGTGACTTTGGTTTCAAAACCCTAAGTGAGCAAGAAGCAGATAAAGTCGGTACATTTAATAGATGAACTGAGAGATAATAAAGACACCACACCTAATGAATTTTATACAATCTATTTCCAACTTCAATGCAAATACTTTTATTTCATGTTTAGCATTCTGCATATGTGACCTAATATGTTGGCCTCTGTAATTTTAAGTGATTTCCCATCTGAGAGTTGCAAAGTGAATCGATTTTCCTTCAGTCATGTAATAAACATATGTCTCAGGTCTAGGCTACTCCATTGATGCATGTAAAACCCATTTAAATAAATCAAAGTGGGTGTTTGTGTGTTCTTCCATTTGCCTATAGGCTGATGGAAGAATAGATTGTTTCAGTTCCTCAGTTACTTAGTCAGTACAGACAGCCATAAAAATGATCAGTATCAGGAATGTTCTTTGGAAGAATCATTGGGGCTATCAGTATCTTGGGTAGCTCAGTCATCAAATTCACTGGTTTTGGTGGGTTTAAATGTCTAATTTCCTTTTAGAATGCATTTGCACTTTTAAAAAATCTTACTCTTTAGTTGATTACTTTTTCAAGTATTTCAGTTCGTAAGTAACTCCACAGTATTTGGATTTGCACAAAAGCGGGGAGGGAAAGGTCTGGAAGAATGTTTTCTTCAAGATTGTTTTTAATGACTACGCTTTCTTTTCTTTATCCAGATACAACAATGGTGGCGCATATGCTGTTCCAGTGGGTTCTAAAAGGGCTTATTCTGTCTTTTCTGCTCAAACCTATGCTGTCTCTAAATCCGGATGATCCAAATGTTTGTAGTCATTGGGAAAGGTAATGTATAACAAGTAATTTGTTTTTTTTTTTACTAGCTGTTTCAGATTTTTGCATTTAAAAGGCAAAATAAGAGCCATAACTTGCTAAACACCACCCTGCCTAACACAAGAGCATGAATTTGCATGACAGAAATAGTGCTTTGGAGTACCTGAGGACTTGGGTCCCCCCAAAGAATTGGTTCTAAAGCTGGAGCTGTAGACCATGTTCTGAGGTGTTACCTGTCTGCTCAGCTGTGCTTTGCAAAGCACCGCTGTAGTTTCAGCTAGAGGACAGCACACACGTGTTTTCAGTTATCGTTGAGAGACCGAGGGAAATGGTGGCCATGTTCTGACTTGCTTTTTTCTGGTTGTTGTTGAGCAAGACTATTAGAGATTTCATCCGAGTTTTAAGCCCTTCCTGCTGCAACATGCAGGTTTCTTCTCTGTGACCTGAACTTTGTGGCTGTATCTGCCGAATTCGTGTCAGCATCAAAGAGAAGCTGCATGAAAGCACCGAGAATTAAAGGCTTTGGTAATTCTTGTTCTCTCTATTGTTACAGTGTCCTAGTCCTGAAAATGGATCTGTGCAGGACAGGCCTTTTGAGTACACAGAAATCCACTACCTTTGATAGGGTTCATGTTCATGCAGCATCTGTTTGCAGAGGCTGAAGTTCCTGTACTCTGAAGTTTAACTTGCTAAATTTCCAGTTCTGTTCTGTGGTTTACTTCCACACAAATATGAATTACTCTACACTTTAGCAAAATAGACCTCTTACGAGAGTGAAAATGGAATCCTACTTTACTGGCACTAGGTTCTGATTTTAGAGGCCTTAATTAGCGAATTAGCTGTATGTAGGTAATGCAACTGCAAAGCAGTGACTGTACAGGAAGAGAGTTCTGCAGTCTGTGTTGGGAGATGAAGTGCATTCAGAGCACAGGAATAAAATATTGATTTTGTCTGAAGAAAGTCAGCAACCTAGAGACCCAATCAAGGAGAAACAAAAATTAAATACCAAAATTGATTGGTTGTACTGACCAAGATGACTTTGTTACTTAGATGTTAATAAATCAAAGGGAAAAGATTGTTAGGGCAATTGCTGGATAAGAAACAGAATCATAAAATAATAATCAAGATTCATGACTGTACTGTTTTACATTAATAATGAACAATGTAAGTGTTTTAGGTTTTGTCATTAGCAGAAGTAAAAACATTATTGTAAACCCCAGCAAACTGTGATAGAGGGTAAAAGCAACATCTAGGAGAATCTTGGCTTGTCTGGAAGGGGCATGACAAGCAGGGCAGTAACAGTCCAACCTTCGATTTCAAGCCAATCACACCCTTCAAGCAGATACGTTGGTATTACCTTACGGGTGCAATCTCACAGGCTTTACTCACATCAGCAGCCCCACTGACAGAAAGGAAATCACTTGGAGGATTAAGACAATCAATATAATGAATGACTTGGAGGATCTAATTCCTGGGTCTTGACCCTGCCTAGAATGATTGCAGTATCAATCTCCAAAGATATTGTAGATCTGATAAAGTAGAGCTTGTTTCCAGATCAGAACCTGAGATTCTGAGTCTCTGAAACAATCCTCACGCTTACGGTAGGGCAATGCAACGTTCTAAAACTACTGGCAAGGAGGCAGTGAGATGGGTGTTGCTATACCAGGGGAGAGGCCCGGACGCTGTCATTGTAATCCTAGTAATGAATATAGTGCCTGCTGCATGAGTGAGTGGTGTTTTGGGAAGGAAATTGCTGAATTCTTAGTATTGTTGGAGCTCTGTGATTTTGAATCATTTTACCCAGTTTTTGTTTATATCCATTAATTTGTACAGAGGGAGGTAATTCCATTCTAACCGTATATCCAAGTGTTCCGAATCTACATTCCAGTTAACTCGTACTACCATTTTCAGGTAGTTCTGAGGTTATTTCTGCTACACATTAAAAGGTTTAAATTTGTGCAGCAGAAAAATAATACTCTTCAACCTTTAAAAATGAACCTATTTGATTGGTGCACCCCATATATGGAGGAGTGATGCTGCTTCAGCGTGACATGAAGTGTGAGAATCTCGTCATGCTGGCAAAATGGCGGCAGTGCTAAGTTACCATGAGCTCTTGCTGGCACTGTAGAGTACAAGCAGAAATGAGCAGTCCTGGGCAGGAAGGCACCTGAGACATTTTCAAAATGTGGTGCTTTTCTCTCTATCACGTTAACCAAATGCCCTTTTCACCTTCTAAACTACCATGAATTTTAGTAGCATTTGTTTCTTTTCCAGGAGGGAATGGTTTATTACTCAGGCTGAAACCCCTGTGCCTATTTCAGTTATGGAGCCCACATTAGAAGCATTTCCAAGATTTTTCAGGAAGAGCTGTGGTTGAGGGAAGCCCTTTTCTGGTTTTTGATAATGCCCAAAGTTTCTAAGATTATTGATTATTTTTCATACTGAAGTCAGATGAGTGGCATATAGAGGGAAGTGAAGCTTTTCATGTTGCAACAAACAGCCTTTCACTTTCTTTCTCTGTCTACTCATAGCTACGCCGTGACAGTGCAGGAGTCGTATGCTCATCCTTTTGATCAGATCTATTACACAAGATGTACTGACATACTGAACTGGTTCAAGTGCACTAGACATAGGTAAGAGCTATGTAGTTTTATTTTGCCTTTTAACTCCTCACATACCTTCTGTTTATCCAAATTTTTGTGCTACTCTAGTACAGAAAGATTGTTTTAGTACAAGAGCCAGGGTATTTGGCTTTCTAGGGCATTGACTGTAGCAGACAGATTTTTGCATGAAATTTGAGTCAGCTGAATGGTAGACGGTCTCTCATGGGGCTGTTCAGGAGAACATACCCTTGCCACGTGCATCTTGCTGTGTGACTGGTCCCTGAACTTTCATGTGTTCAATAGCAAAGACATTGTCAGCACCATCCCAGTCTGGCTGTGTGAAGTGTTACGCTGTTGGGAACTGGGCAGAGCTGCAGAGCTTTCTGGAGTATTGTGTAGACTAGAATGCAGCCGGGTAAATTTGATCAATTTATCTAACGCGAGGGGCAATACGTTTTGTTCAGTGAAGGTAATTTCAAATAAACTAACATGAACAAAGCTGCTTTGATTTGTTCGCTGTTTAAATATTCCCTGATGAATATTCCTTCTAATGTGGTATCGTGGCTAATGCTATGAATAAGACTAGGAAAGCCACAGAATGCTTAACACCTTTTAATTTCAGTGGACAACATGTTGTGGTGGGGAAGACTTGCTTTAATACTGGACTGGAACTGTGATGTGATTTTCAAGGCACTGGTGCCTTGGCAGGGTTAGCGAGCAGGAAGACATCCCTTGGGGTTAACTCCACTGTTTGTGTACTGAGAGCGGTTTCTGCTGTGGTAATGCTGACACGGTGGTCTCTGCAGCAGTCCAGTCCACTGATGATAACCGACCTCTCTGATACACAGAAATGAATCATTTCTTCTTGAAGAAACTCCTTGCTCTGGCTTCATGCCTGGGGAAAGGTTTTAAGATAGCAGTCCTAGGAAGGGCTACTCCTAGGTGATCGACTGTCATGAGTACTGTGTTTGTAATACAAGTTATATTTCAAGTTTCAAAACAAGTATTGATTTTTTTTATTGCGGCTTTTAATATCAAAAGCTCTCATGCATTTAAAAGTAATTATTGACTGCTATCCTTACTATAATTTAACACAAATATAATTCCAACAGTAGGCATTGATTTTCAATATTGTCAAACGGTTTTCTGTCTTGCAATTTAGAATAAGTTATAAAACAGCATATCGAAGAGGACTGAGAACTATGTATCGGCGAAGATCTCAGTGCTGCCCTGGATATTACGAAAGCGGAGACTACTGTATACGTATGTACAGAGCTTTCATTCAGCTGTGACAATTAAAAGTCATTTTTGGAGGAGCTGTAAACGAAAGATGTATCACAGTTGTAATGTTAGGGCTGGTTTTTGTTGCTGCTCAGAATCTTCAGGTCCCACTGATTTCAGTCAGACTTGCAGATACAGAACATTTCGGGTTGTTTCAGGTATGCGCATTTCAAACACCCAAGTAAAATTTTGCTGAAGTCATTGAGGAGGGAGTTAATCAAGGTCTTGAGTGCTTTCTAGAATCAGGCCTTACTTTAGGGAGTAATTTAAGCAGTATGCATCAGTGTTAAAGAATTAAGGGAACTGAGAACACTCGTAGGAATAAATTATTACATAGTTTAAGGAGCAGCATAAAGTTACTACCTCTACTTCAGGTAACAGTTAAAATCTCACTGTGTTTCACATTGTTCCTGCCAAAAATTTTACTCTTTTTAAAGCTTCTCATGTGTCAGAGGAACTTTGTCCTAATTGCAGTGGATAAGTAAATACAAAGCTCTGAGGGTGTTGTGTCAGTCTGAGGGGATCAAAAAGTGAAATGGATCTTTTAGCTACACCTGAGCGCTGTGTTAATTAAAAATGTCCCATGCATTAAGGTCACATGTTTTCAGTTTTGCAGCTTTCTAAACATGATGAGACTGGACACATTTGCTACACTTTGCTCAAACAGAGAGCGGAGCTGGCGCTTTAGTGTCTTCACCTCGTTAGAACGGGATTATGACACAAGAAAAACAGGAGGAGATTTTGATCAGCATCAGAATCCAAATTTTGACAGGTTTAGAATAATTTAAATGTGAAAATGATACGGTTATCCAGCTAACTTTACATATCTTGACACAGTGCTTTAAAGTGACTCCTATCTAGTTCTGTTGGTGGTTTTGTCTGAGTACCTATATTGTACCTGCGTTGTGATATCTGAGCTCCTCAACAACGTGCACAGACCCCAATCTCATTTTAAATGACCTTTATGCCAGTTACTTTAAAGGGGCTTTGGTCTGTGAAAATTACCAGCCCTGTGAGATAAGGCATTAGAATTAGCTTGATTTTACAGAGAGAGTAATGATTTGATCTTTTGAAGTGCAAAGGGTGTTACGCAAGTCCTGAAAAATATTTAATGTAACCTATTATGTTTGCTAAAATCCTTCCCGCCTTAGGTATGTGCTTACCTTTAAATTTCTCAAGCATTCATATCATGTCAGCTGTTGTTCCACATATTTTTGATATAAACTTGAGTTTTGTGACTTGAAATCCTGTCTGGCACAGGACATATTTATTTTCACTTTCCTCTCTGCAATCTATTGATTTTTTTTTCTTCCATTTTTTACTGGTTGCGACAACAGGAGATCTCTGCAGACATTCTGATTCTTTTGAGGATGTTAGCTTTTATTTTAAAGTGCTTTTTTGTTAGTTTTAATACCCAAGAGTTCTGCTGCTGCCAGGCACATTTTGTCTTTATGTTGTGAAGAAAACAACATACACCATACACCAAAGTTTTGCTAGTGCAGAACAGAGAGCAGGTATCAGGACAGACAAGGAGTTTCCTGTTTGACACAGTGCAGATAATACTTACATCCTCTCTGTTGTTCACATGTGCAGGAGTCAGGTTCTTACATTCCATTATCTGCATGATCACAAATGCAAAGTCCAAGCCTCAGGGACATTTTCTATTTATCCTTCTACCTCTGAGAGCTGAGCAGCAAGTGCAACTGAGAGAAATGAGGTAAAGAAAGAAGTTCTCCATCACGATCGATTTTTAGATACTTGCTCTTATCATTTTCATACCACAAGGAGCCACTTAGCAAAAAAAAAAAAATAACAACCAAGACCAAAAACACCAAAACAAGCAAAAAACCTGATTGAAACTCTCTGGCCCTGCAACCAGCAGTTTGAAGGCACAACGGTATTTATCTAATGTGACCCTTTTTGTGTCGTGCCTTTTGTTTCTAACACATTGAGCCTGGTCCCCTTAGTTTTGTTTTGTTTTTCTACAACACATTCCTTTGCAAACAAGCAAATTCTCCCATTCATCATTCTTTGCAGTCATCAGCTAATTCCATTTTCATTCCTGGTGGCGTCTCCTGCTTTTGCCTCTTTCCTTACCTTCCCTTTCCCTTTTCTTTCTTTTTTTTAAACTGCTCCTTTTTGCTGTTCCTAACAAGATGGTCTAGTACTCCTGTCCCACATTCCTCTAGAGGTGTTCAGTGCTTGCCCCTCTAATGGCAGCTGCTACAAGAGAGAGGTCGGATGACACCATCTTTTAAAATCACTCATCACTTGACCGTGCTGTCGCAGGGCGGCATGGGTCGGAGATGAGCGCGCTTCTGCCAAGCCCCACTGACATGAAGGGAAGGAAGCTCCAGCCCTGCAGAGAAGGTTCTCCCGGCTCAGCCAGCCCTTTAATGTCTATTCCATTAGCAATCATAGAAGCCACTACAACATGGGGAGGAGAGAATACATCCCGCAGTGAGTGTGATGATCAAAAGAAAGTTTGATTAAAAAACAGTGTGTAGATTAAAGGCTAATTGGTTCTTCTTTCATTAATAGCAGTCTTTATTTCTTGCAAAAGTTAAATAGCTTTGTAATTAACAGTGACAAGTTTAGACTAGAGAAAGCTGAGTTTAAATCTCTATTAATGACTGTTTCTTGGCTTTTAAAGAGGGGGAAGGCTTTCAGCTACTTTTTTGATCTTTTCCCTTCTCATTTACTCTTTTTTAAAGGCATGTCAGATACATGTTTTTATCTTGTCTTCCTATTGGGACTTACTAAATAGATCAGGTCTAATAAAACCTGTCCTCAGTTCTAAATTATCGGGTTGACCCAGAGCTTCTCGCTCTTCCACTCTTTCTCTCATGTCGTCTTTGCCTTTTGGAGCTCTATATGCGCTACTGCCCCATAAAACGTAGAATTCAGGCACAAGGTCAAATAATTAAAATTGCTGACTGGTAAATTATGCATCTGGCCAGCGCATTAATACTTCAGCTAAGTGGTTTTGGGCTATGAAATTGGTTTTGTGCCTCTAACGGGCTTGGAATATTTTGGGGTTGTAATGGTATTCAAAAAACACCACCTGGGAAATGCTGCAAATGCACATCTCCCTTTTTTTTTTTCATTGGTGTCTTAGAAATGGTTGTTCCTGTTCTGGTAGTTTCCCAAAACGATTCCCCTTCTCTGGATGTTCTTATACATGACATTGCTTTTCACTGAGCTGTCCCTGAAAACAAACAGCATGGTCTGGGTAGTAAATCAGAGCGCCGATGATTTACTAGACTTTGTGCGCTAAGGTAAGCTTTTGGCAGAGCAAATGCATAAACTGCAGAAAATCTTTTTCTAAGCAACTAGAGTTCAACTGTCCTTCAAGGTTTTCATAAGGATGTTTTAAAATTATATTGCCTAGATTAGTATCTGTGGTAGATAAAGCATCTCTGAATACTTCGCTGCTGGAAAAAAAAAAGGAATATTATGTGGTGGTTCTGTGTTTTTTACCCTTTGAGTAGATGGTACTTGAATACTTCCCTTTAAGAACATGTCAGGTGGAAAGTCTCCTGTGTGCTAAATGGATACATTTTTGTCTGAGAGTCCAATGCTTTGTTCAGTCTGTCCAGTTTAATCTTACTCTTGCACTACAGATTTATATAAAAGAGACGTTTATTTTAGGTAACAAAGCATCAGAGACCCGACATCAGTGAAAAGGAAGATGGGTCTGCAAGCAGCATCTGCCTATATCTGACTTTTTGGCAGAAAAACCCCACCATGAAACACAAAGTTGGAAATTCACCTTTTCTTCATAGATTGAGACATTTTAGTTGTTAACAGTTTTAATTTTCACTCTCATACCTCACACTCCTTTTCTACTGTATAAATCTATGCAATGTGACAGGATGTAATAATGACAGCATTAGTGATTTAACAGACTGATTTGCTGCCATTTATCTGTCATTCAAACCTGCCAAAATTCAGTAGAGTTATAGATTGACCATGTCATGGTTCTTTCCTTTCTTGGCCAAGATATTATTGATCTCAGATTGTTTCTCAACATTCAACTTTCCACATCACAATTGCCACAACTGTCATCGGGGCTCCCTGACTTTGACAAATCTTTTTATAAAGAAATTCTTGGTCTCACTTGAATCCCAGTTTGTCACCTAGAGCAGTAGTTTGCTCAGACCAGAGGTTAGGGACGTTATTATATCTTCATGGAGTTATTTACCCACCTTTTCAGCTCATCTATGTCTGACACCTTTAATGAATTTCAAAAAGAAATGAAGAATGTTCTCTTAATAGCTGACGGTGAAATTACGCAAATTTGGGACCTGATTCCTTTCAGGATTGTAAATAACGTTTCATAAATTCTGTAATTCCTATAGACATGCCAGTTTCATAGCATGATGTATGCTTTTATCTTGTAGCAATATGAACATTCATACCTCAGGACTGCGCTCAGATTTACAAGGTTGCATGTCTGGTGGAGTTTTTATAGTCTCTGGAAGGGCTGCCTTATTGGAGCCATATGGCTGGATTGTTAAACATCTGTACCATAGGAGGAACAATTCCAAAGCTTCCTGCCATCTGGGTGAATTACAATACTTGCAATTCAATGCATATGTTACAACAACGCACTGACACTGCAGGAGAGTGTACTTATGATGAAAAGAAAAGTAATATCTTATGTGATCAGTGCAAAAGTTGTGCACTCTTGGAAAATGTTGGATCAGCAGATTAAACTTCCTGAATATTCATAATGTTTGTTCATATGTCAGATTTGTTGATTATTTTCACTTTATAAGGCAATAGCTCATTAACATTTTAGAAGAAATGGTATCCCCCCCTTCTCACCTCAATTTTAAATTCCTCATGGTGAGCATTCCTGTAACATGAAAATATATTGTTTGAAAACTGTTGGACTTGGGAAATATATTTTTCTTATCTTTACAGACACACATTAAAGCTGGTGCTAGTGCTTTCTGTAAGAGTCTTACTGTTGCATTATTCAAGTGCGGCATCCTGTACATCAATAATGCAACATAAATTAAGGGGAATGATATAGCAGAACATAGATACTTCCTATCAGGGGACATTCTTTTTCTCTTTCTGATTTGGGATGTATGAGTGCGAGAAAATGGTGTGGAAGGCGATTCTGCATATAGGATTATTAATTATGGAGTTGAAATGACAGTAGGAGACTTTGAAATGTCTCCTTTTATATGTATTTGAGATGACTCCATACATCTTTTTCCAGTGAAGGATATGGGGGAAATAATTTGGGTCCTGTCTTCCCATCTGAGGAGAAACTTGCACAGGAATGAAGAAATTCTGCTTCTAATAGTAGTAGTTGTAGTCATAGTCATAGTAACAGCCACACTCTTACCACTATATGGTGAGGGGGAGGAATCCCTGTTTGCTGTTGAATGAGCAGGTGGGGTGGTAGGAAAGCAGCAGAAGGAGCACGCGACAGAACTGGGTGTCTGCATTCAACTTCTGCTACCCTGCTGCAGCGTGTGACCAAGGAGCCACGTACCAGCGTCTAATACACCATTTCACAGAACACAGCGGAGCAGGGCCCAGCTCTGCAAACAGCAGAGGCCTTTGCTTATGCATTCTGAGCATCCTGGGAGGCAGGTGCAGGTGGATAGGAAGGGTGCGACCAGCCTTGTAAGTAGGTCAGTCCATTTTGTGGCATAGATGAAGACACTGAGTGACTATTTAGCCTAAAGATAATGGAGAGACCTCTTTGATGGGAAGGTGAAAAAATCAATTCTCGTCTCCCATCCATCATTTTATATTTGCAGTCAGCTTCTGGATGCTGATGGATTTGCAAAGATGCTTGTGGGGAGTGGTAATGAAATAAGGGAAGGTCTTCTGGAAGAAATGCAGGAGGAGGAGGAGAAACAAAATGTTCATACAAAGGAACGAAAATAGTATGAGGTCTGAAAGCAGGGTATGCTGAAGCTATGTAGTATCTCAAGGGGCTTAATAAATACCAGAGGAAAAATTATGCAGGCGTTATAGTTAGAAAAAGATTTAGACTGTTGCTAGTGTAGCAGTAAAAAAAACCTTCTGGCTGCTTCAGGCAATTTCGGTTGGATCAGTGTAAAAGAATACTGGGAATGTAGACATGGAAGGAGGCGCTGGGTCCAGAGCTCCTCATAGTATCATGCTAGTGGCCTGGATGCCTGGAAGCTTCAGCAAAATCAGAAAAAAGGCAGGAGAATCATAGATATGAGTTCATTTTTTTGGTTGAATTCAAAGAGCGAGCCATGCAAAGTTTAGTCCGTTAATTTGCCCACTTCTAGCAAAGACAGCTTGGTCCCCAGCTGCTGTGTGTCAGCACAGATCCGCCATGCTTTACTGGCCGGCTTCGGTGGCTTCATCCTCACTTCCACATCTCCTTTAATGTCTTGATTCCCTTTCCAAATCCCCTTTCTCCTTCTCCTGTGTTAATACCCTGCAGAGTTGGTAGTGCTAGTTTGCTCTGATCTAGAATGGTGTGGAGGGCACTGGTGCTAATCCATAACAGACTTATGGCTCAATTCTTCCTGCAGGGCTGGTATCCATTCACTTGCACAGACCTATAAAAACAAGATCCTGTCCATCCTGTAGATGAGTGAAGGGTTTTTGAGGATGTTTACTTACAGGACATTTCCTGTTTATCGAACTGGGAAGGCACAGAACTCCAGAGGAAACTTTTCCCTCCAAAAGAGTTTGAAGTTCATTAGTAGTCCAGACGTGTGGTGAGCTGGGTTAACTTGCTGGAATCAATAGGGTCAGAAAGAAGATGGATGTGGGAAATGAAACACATTTTTTAAATGGAAGTTGTTTTCTTGACCACTCCTTTAGATTTGGAAATAGATTTATTTCCCTTGTGCTCTGAAGAGGTTTTAAATCCCTTTAGAAAAGGGGAGAGATAGAGAGGAAAAGAAGTTACCTAAATCTAGATGGCCTTTAGAAAGAGCTTCTGATGTACACATAGAATCTGAGATAGCATCTTTTCCCACTTCTTTTCTATTGTAGTTTCCTCTGGTGGTGACCTTCCCCTGACCAGTTCCAGAGTCTTTGTCACACATTAACTCTTGATGTCTGGGAAGCCATCAGTCAGATGTGGGGGACGTTGTAAGGCAGATCCCTTGGTAACTGAAAAAAAGAGCTACTGCAACCTCTGCCAGGTGTAAGTGCCAGTTGTCCCTCTTCCTCATTTCTAGGCATCTTATCAGATTGAAACTGTAAATAAAAATTTAATCAGTATCACTACAAGAATGTCTGAAGTGCATCCAACAGAATAATGGCATAGCACAGTGCTGTGGGTTAACCCCAGCTCCTGCCCGCTCACTGACCCGCACAGCTGCTCTCCCTCACCTCCCCCGGTGGGACAGGGAAAG
>NW_010401954.1:38679-46017 GCF_000710305.1 Buceros rhinoceros silvestris
AAAGAGAAAAGGCAGATCAAGACAAAAAAATGTTTAAAAGCAAAAGAGAAGTGGAAGCAGAGAGGAGCGAGCAAAACAAGGGATGCAAAGGCAATCGCTCACCACCTCCCATGGGCAGACTGATACCAGCCAGCCTCTGAGCTTAGGGTGGCTGATCTCCTGAAAGCCCTTCCTCTCCCTTTTTATTGCCGAGCATGACGTTATACTGCATGGAACATCACCGTGGGTAGTTCGGGTCATCTGCCTGGTTGCATCCCCTCCCAACCTCTTGTGCCTCCCCAATCTAGTCACTGGCAGGGGAGCAGCAGTGTGAGAAAGAGAGCAGGCCCTGATGCTGTGCAGACACTGGTCAGCACTAGCTGTTAGCGCTATACATGGCAGATTGGTCATGGATCTAAAACACGGCACCATCCAAGCTGCTGCGATGAAAATCAACTCCATCCCAGACTGAACTGGTATAACAGCCTTTAGTAAAGCATACTCATCAATATGATCCACCTGAGATCTCCTGACGGTTTTTTCATGCTCTTTTCACCTCTGATTTTCAGGACTGACAGGGGACTGCTTTGAAAGCTGGTGCAACCCGCTGTTCTCAAATATTTTTCACTCACTTCAGAACCTTGAAAAGGACAAGCCAGTGTTGGCAGTTGTCTGGGCTGGCTGAGGGTTTGTGGGCCTTGCTCCTGCCACCCTCTGGTCCCTCAACCATTTATAGCAACAGCTGTGGATGCCCTAAATACGTCACCCTGTGCAGGCAGGAGGAGGTATTTGGCTACCTGGGTGTATTTAGTTACAGTTCAGTTATTCCCCATTTCCTCTGTCGCAGGAATGAGACTGGCTGGAGGCACTTGGCAGACTGAATTTGGCGCAAAAGCTGCAATGTTGAGCTTAAGTATACTGCTTCTAGCTTCTTCCTGTGCTTAATGTACATTGCTTTAACTTTTGGGCCCTGTGTCTGTCATTATTATGTCCATTTAGCAGTCCTTCTTAAAAATACTGGTGACTTCCACACTGGGAATACCACAAGCCTGCCATATGAGGTACCATACCAAACTAATGGTGTTTATTGATGTGGGTTTCTCAAATACTGGGTAAAACTTGGCAGTGGGTGATAGTGAAGCAAAACCGCATGAATTCTTCATGGGCAAAAAAGAATTAGGAGTCTGACAGGGCAAAATGGACAGTAGGAGTGAATGAAAGGTGCCCCAAGTGCCCAGCAACAGCAGACTTAGCTTGGCAATAGGGTCAGTTGGCAAGTCAGGACTTGTTTTTGGTTCCCTAATTGTTCAAGTAAAAGAAGATGATGTCAGCTGATAGCTTGAAAAATGTTTGTTAACGCCTCATACTCAAAGACAGCATAAGAGTATTAATCAGATACCAAAAAGGCTCATCAGGGACTGAGCAGCTTTGACCAGCCATGGATACTTCCTCCAGAACCAGACGCTCTTTGAGCACTTACACTGGCATTCTCTTTTTCTTTCTGTTACAGGATTATAACATCCCACTTCGTATTTGTGGGTTGTTGCACATGCCTTTCGCTTTATTAAAGGTTTTTTAAGGCTTCCTAGGGAAATTTTTTAATGAAACTTCAGTCCGTTGCAGATTTGATCACAAAACATTTTTGAATAATTTATCTTAAGCTCAGTATTTCTGACATAGGTATTTGCTTGTGCAAACCTCACTTTCTCTGATGCAGTAAGTCAGGAGATATTTTCAATCTATTTAATCCCAAAGCTTTCCTGTTTTTTATCAAGATTTTTCCTTTCTGAATACTATGATTTACTTTTATTACTGTAATGCCCAGAAATCCATGCGCAGAATACTTAAAGATAGCCTTACTTGTCAAAGCTTACAACTTAAGTGTGTAAACTGAATGAAATAAAGAGGGTTTTTTCTGATTAAAAATAAAAAACTGTGTATGAAGCATGTTATAAGCATACTCGTAAAGAAATTAAACCCAGTAGAGCAAGCAACTGGAGAGGAGGCTTTCAGTTGTAGCAGCGTAGTGCACGTACAGGCTCTGCTGAGGCAAGTCACTGGTGCATATCGTAGGATCTGGTATCACTGCAGCTGCATTCACTGATGTTGTGAGTTTGGAAAATGTGCAGTTTAAATAGAATTCCTTTTAAAAGCATTAATAAAAAAATCCCAAATTATCTCCCCTCCCCCCAAATACTGTGTAATAGTTTTGTTAATGCAAACACTATGGGATGTTTACCCTACAGTGAAGTGTAGACATCTTCAATAGCTTCTCGTAATGTGGGGAAAAAGTTTTCTTTCCAGCTCGCATCTTCTATTTTCAGGCAGCAGTGTGAATCACAGGAACCAGAAAGTACATTTTCTATGTCTCATTAGTAGAAAGTTTCTCTAGACATTTAGACATTACTAAGAAATTGGACTTGATCCTTAATCAGCTGACCTGCTGCAGTCGACGTTTGGTGACAGAAAGTTTTAAACTAGTGCCTTGAGAAGAGCATCAGTCTCCATAATTATACAATAATTTGTTTCCTGAGGGGTTTTTTGCAGTTCTTTTCAGTAAGTTGCTCTGAAACACGTTACTCTGGTTCCTTTTGAAATGTGAGGAAAGTGAGAAGCATCTGCATTTAAATGTTCCATCCCCAGTAATGTTAGCGTAGCTTATACATGAACATGATCTTCAAACAGACTGTACTTCTGTCCTTGATTTCATCAGGGTGACCTTGATTTGCAGTGCGTGGCTTGATCTTAAATGAAATCTGGAATGTGCTGGCCCTCCAGGGCCCACGCCTGTCCTCGAGGGCAGGTTTGCCTTTAGAAATTCATCTATATTCATCCTATTTTGGTGAGAAACGAAGAAAGGGGTTTTGTTAGGTTGGCTTGATGAAATTTGGAATAAGAATGAAGAAAGATTTTGTTTGAAAAATCAATAGTTTATTCAATGTGCCTCAGGACTAAAATTTATCTAGGACAATCGGTGTAATTTAGTTTTATTAGGTGCTGCATTGCTCAGCAAAGGTACAAGAAGTATCCTGCAGTCCAGATGTCTTCATCTATCTACTTGTGATCTTCTAGGAACAACATTTTTGATGTGCCTGTTGTCACTCTTACACAGCGCGTTCTCTCTCTCTCTGAAAATCAATCAGCAGTGGAGCTGTGTCACTTACTGACGGAAAATAGAATTTTCTTGGCATGAGACCCACAATTCAGGGCAAGTCAGTAATCAGAGAACTATGGGCATGCAGCAATGCTACCACATCCAAAAATAAATATTTCACAGGAACAGTAACAGGGTGGAATTTGTGCACAAAGAATTTCACTTAATGCCCTGAGTGGGTAACCTGTAGCAAACCAGGCAAGTTCTGAAGTGCTGGGGTGATTTCCCAGAACAAGGCAAGACGGTTTGGTTGTTTTACTAGACTCTAGGCTGAAGTCCTGCTCATCTCTCTCTTGCTGGCTGCTGTAACCCCTCTGAGGATCTCTTCCTTATTTATAATTTTTTTTTTTTGTAATAGCAGATTTTGTTTGATATTATCCTGTGTGCTTTCTCTGTCCCTGCTTAAATCAAATAACTGCTCAGCCTGTGGAATTGTCCAGCTCAGTGTTGGAAGCCCTAAGTTCTTGGTCTACTAGAGTGATACAGTTGTAGTAAGAACCAGAGGTAGCTGTGATGTGAAGCAAGGCAGTAGTAATCTGCTAGCGAAATCTCCGTAGTGAGGCTCATTCAGCCGGAAACACTGTCCCGCGACTGAGGAATTTGATGCAGTCCTGCTGTGTGTGATACACATACTTACCCATTCATCTGGGCTTTAGTTATCACATTCCTCAGCTGCAGGGCACTCGATGTTCCTCTACGCTTTTTATGGTGGAAATGATTCTTTATTTCTGACTTACCACTTTTAGCTGATTCTAACTTTGTACTGCGCAACTGACAGCTCGATTTCCATTCCACCACAACTCCTAGGAGAGCCCAGACTGCAGATGAAGATACCCATTGCTGCGAGTGTAGAACAGTCGTTCCTTCAGCAGTCTGTTGAGTGTCGGTACTACCTGCCTTCACTGGTAGTCTAGTAGATCACGTTAGGCTTGCTGCTCTTCTGGTAGGTTTGGTTGCTTCTTCATCTGTTAGCAGGAAAGCTGAAAGGACCAGGGAGGTTAGTTAGATACGAACTTCTCGCTATTCCCCGCCCTGTCAAGAAATTCATTCTCTCGGGCAACAAGAAAAAAATCCCCTAAGGTTACAAACAGAGTGACTGGTGAATAATTCCGCTGGCTTTGGCACAGGAGGATTGTTTCTTCCCTCTTCTGTCCTCAAAAAACCTGGAACCTCCTGCTGGCAAATACTATTTGACTGCATTTAGTTTTGCGGAATGAGGTCTGTGAGATCGTATACAGAGAGATCGAAAGACAGGGAGTAAGAGTAGATGTTAATATTTCTTCATTGCTTAGAAAAAGATAGTAACGCTCTTTCCAAAGGTGCTACATGAAGCACAATTTGCAGACAAATTGTCATTAAGTTTGCTGGTTGGATGAATCAAGTTCTAGGAGAAAATTAACTAGTGAAAATGTATTTTCTACAAATGACTGGGAAGAGTTGGTCAATTTACCCAAATGGAAGGAGTAGACAAGAGGGCACAGGAGGGGAAAAGCTTTCCTGGGTCATAGATCCTGCTTTGCTGATTCAGGATGCCTCGTAACCTCATTAACAGTTTGAACTAGTGATAATGATTGTTTTGAACCCTGCAGTGAGGCGATGGGAAATCGTTTACCAGAAAAAGTTAAATGCTGGAATTATCCCACAGAATAATACTGTATTAGAACATTGATCAGCCAAATTGATCTCAGCATAAGTCTTTCCTCTCACCGTGGTAGAATGCAATGATTATTTCTAGCTGAAGCAATGGCAGAAAATGCATAAAATCAGTTGCAGTTCTTAAACGATCAACAGTTACCAATATTTAGCTGATCCCCAAAGAGTTCTTTATAGGCTGAGATTCACCTTCTGTGATGGCAGTGAGACAGAGTGAGCCTTAGAAATGGAAAATGATTCGGGACTGTGACTTACCTTAGAGTGTCAGGATTTCACCCAAAGGTGGAATTTCTCTCTTCACCCCACAGAGCATGCAGGTGCTTGTGTTTCATGATCCCTGTGGAGCACTGGGGTGAGCAAGAGACACCGCTATGTGGACTGACATCTCTGACCTCTGTCTGAGGTCTTCCCTGTGCGTGTGATGTTGGCTATGAACCTGTTGAAATCAGGCATTAGACAGGTGCTTTGTCTTCACTGCAGAATTTGCGTAGTTCTAAAGCTGAACTCCCTCCTGCCTTTGCACACACTTCTCTTGCCAGAGCTTGGCTGTGACTTTATCTACAGACTGATGGATTAGCGTTGTTTTTACCCAAACTCCCAACGTGTCTGCTTTGCAGGGCAGATGCACTTCAGTGCTCAGAGTCCTGCAGTGCCTTCCCACCAGTCCCTTTTTGTACTGCAAAGCTCTTCTGTTATTCACACAGCCAAAGATACAAAGTGGTTCAGCTTAGTGACCCCGTTCTGCTCTTCTGAGCTAGCTTTACTGCTCCAAGGAGGTGGCTTTTCAGCTCTCGTTCAGACATTATTGAATGGTAAGTAGTATCTCCTATTCCCTCTTTTTATCAGAGCAAGTGATGCCAATGGGGCATCAAAGTGACGTGAAGAGTCTGTTAAACCTGTGACTCCCATTCACCCCTCCTTTTGCAGGGCTCTAACCTTCTCTATTACTGTCACAGACATTGTTTTATGGTCATGGATGCGAAGCCTTTCCCATCTCAGGGATGTGCTACTCCAGCTCAGCTGTACCTCAGAACCCACCACACTGCAGTTCCAAAACGTGCTCCGTTAGTCTTGCTTTTCTCAGGGAAAAAGGTGGCAGTCTCTTCTCTACCTTGACCTTCTCCCAGCAGTTTGCTTCCCTAACTACTCCCTGGAGTAAGACCTGCAGCAGGCAAGAGATTGCAGCACAGGCTGAACCAGTAATCAAAAAGCTGTGAGCATTCCTCTTGCGAGGGACCAGAGACTCTGAAACACTGAGGTCTGGCTGCGGTTATTCCAGGACCTGTAAATTAGCCCACGTCATCTGCCTGGGACACTCAGCCATGACCAGAATGTGGAAGGCCCAGTGTTCACCCTGTCATTAGTCACCAGAGCCCCAGATTGCCATTTATCTGGTAACAGAAGTTTGAGCTGAAACTATTGTAGATTTTATGCTTGTTAACAGCTCTTCAGCTCCTAGCAGATTCATGTAGGGGTTTACTGTATTTTCTCAGTGACAACACTGACATGTCAGATTCTGCTCCCAGGAGAAGACAAAATCCTCAAAATGCGTCTCCTTGATTCTCTTTCTTCAGACATTCACAAGGCACCTCTAGCATGGCCTATTCCCTAAGCTTTGGCAGGGTGTCAAGATAGAGGATAGCACAACCTAGCTGCTGTCTCCAGCAGATCAATATCTCACTGAGGCAGTGGTCAGAGACTCCTCGTGTCCCTGATGACAAGAAAGACCATCGATTCTCTTCTGATTGCATAGATGCATAGTCTCTAATTCCAAATCTGCCAGAAAATGTGGCGGAATTGCACCTACAGGAAAGGAGTTGATCTTGTGACATACTGCCGTTATATGAGCTGCATCAGTCTCGTCTGTCCTTTGGTCACATTGATCTTGATTTTGTATTTTTTATTAGTACTTTCATTGGATACCAAGAGGGAGATGAAAAATAAGGGTTGCCATACACTGAAACAATAAATTCCTCAAAGCCTGAGCAGGTTGTGACATCTCTCCATATCTTCATCTCTTAAAGCTGCTAAACCCTGCACTGAAGTGCTATCCAAGGTGATAAATTAATAGGTGTGCCCTGAGTGATGACCACCAAACAGACATTAAGCAATGCAAAGAACTATTATCCCACTTCAATGAAACAATTGTCCAGGAAACCATCTAATTAGCATGGTTCCTGATGGAAAGCCAGTGATTTAGAGAGGGGATCTTCTGTTCCACAAATAAGCAATAATCTAAGAATGAGGAAAACCTACCTGGATGCATTAGCTGGAGTCATCTTGTATTACCAAACCTCCCTCTTCTGAGCACATTCTAAGGGAACCCAGCCAAAAGCTGACTACAGGCTTATCTAATGAAGCCAACATCAGAGACTCAGCGCAGCCGGGATCCCGGCCAGGACATTAAGATGGAAACACCGGAGTGGCCCCGAGTGAATAGATTCCTAATGGATTAAGGGCAAATATCCTTTTCTTCTTTTTTTGTCTTCTGTCACCTCTCTGCATTATCTGAAACCACTGGCCATGACATAACTGCTCTTTCACCTGGCAAA
>NW_010401954.1:46139-47087 GCF_000710305.1 Buceros rhinoceros silvestris
CTTTCCCCTAAAAGTGGCATGAGGGACTGGAAGAACGTGCTAAAATGGACACGCATTAAATAGCGAAGGAAACATCCCTTTTCCCATTACATTTCTGCTTTGATAGTCCAACAACTATCAAGGATGGGGCAAACTGCTTAGATGAGCTGCAGTTAAAATACCAGCAACGTAAAAGAAAAAATGCAGGTCTACCTTTGCTTCACAGCAAATCAATGAAATCTGGCAGGGTTTGGGTGAGATCAGTGTATAGTTGGGAAAAACTAGCAGAGACTGCCTAGGGTAGGGCAGTCTAAAGAGAAGCGTTTTGACAACAACTATCAAGGATGGGGCAAACTGCTTAGATGAGCTGCAGTTAAAATACCAGCAACGTAAAAGAAAAAATGCAGGTCTACCTTTGCTTCACAGCAAATCAATGAAATCTGGCAGGGTTTGGGTGAGATCAGTGTATAGTTGGGAAAAACTAGCAGAGACTGCCTAGGGTAGGGCAGTCTAAAGAGAAGCGTTTTGAGGAGCTAGCAGTGCAGTCACAGTAGACCAGTTCATTCTGGGCAGTTCTAGGGGAGTGCCTTTGTTTCTCATTGTGTCTCTGCTCTTATACAGCAGCATCTGTAACTTCATTTAGCAATGTTTTCCGTTGTTAGGAGGTATCTACGTTCATTTAGGCTCTCCATCACCTCCTGGATGCTCTACAGCTCCCGGGCAGGAAGTCCGCAGAGCCCAGGGAGCTCTAGCTTGTGCAGAACCCTCCAGTATGTCTCTTCAGCACGGGTGACTGAGTGCAGTTCACCAAGCCTGTGTCCTGCTTTCTATGCTGGGTTCCTTTAGACCTTGTAATTATGCTGGTCTTTGTTTTAGAGATATTTTACTTGTCTGGCACAACAAAGTTGCACCAGCTGAAGTGGGAGGGAGGTGGAGCTTGCTGGGTCAGTGGCTATGAACTCCTCCAGG
>NW_010401954.1:47203-88860 GCF_000710305.1 Buceros rhinoceros silvestris
GACCACTGCAAACACTTCCACCTGCCATTGCAAGCACAAGACTCTGCCTTTTGCAAAGCAATCCACGAGCTATATTTTTGGACAATGTAACAAAACTTCCCCAAGCTAAATCACTCCATATTTATCCCCTAGAATGCAAGTCCTCCACACACGCTTTGACCTCTAGGCAAGAGGCTAAGAAGGTGGTGTTGGGAGGTGTTAGTTCTGTTGCTTAATGGAAATCAATGTGGTGATAATGTAGCAATGAGCAGGGGGTAACAGTGAGTGTAAACAGCGTGGTACAGCAGGTTAAACCTGTAGAGTCGTGGTTTGGGTCCCTACAGCGGAACGCAGTGCAGGCAGAGTAGCTCTCCATCCCTGGACTGTGGCTGCTTTGGGCTGGGATAAACTAACTGTGGTGCCACTCGGTTGAAGTAACTGCAATGAATGTGTCCTCCAGGCAGAAGAGTCTGCTCCACTTAGCAGGGCTTTCCTCGTAGGTGGGAGACACAGGCATTTTATGTATGTAAATTCAAACTCAGGATAATAATTACGAAACCGGTGCTAGCGCTAAAGAAATCTATGCAGTCATTTCAGGTGTGAAAAGAGTTTAATCTCTAGGTCTATTTCCCTGAGGATTGACCTTATATGTTAAAAAAGAAGCACTGTTTGTAATTATAAAGTAAGTGATAAGCATCAAATGAATTGTTACAGAGCCCTTTGGTTACTTTATTCCACGATAAGGAGCAGTTGCTGTGTAACCTTGAATATGGCCAAGTAACTCACGCTAAACACATTGCTGCAGAGATGGTATTTTGGCAGGGATTTGATGTAGGTCATTTTATTACCAGCCTGAATCAAACTACAAACTGCTCTTAAACTCATGCCAAGAATGCTAATAATAAACCGGTCAATGAGGTGCTGCATTGTTCAAGAGAATTGGTCAAGGGAAAATGCGGACATTAAAAGTCTGGAATCCCAAAGGCTGAACTTCTTGGGCTATTATACTGGGAGGAATTATATTCCTTGCATTAGTACAAGTTGTCTTTACTCCAGGGGCCTTCAGCTGAGTGTTGAACAGGACAGTGTCAGAAAGTATATACTTATCTTTATTTTTCTTGACCTTTATGTGCAAGTAATTTTTATAGTTCCATTAACTAGTAAGATCATTTGCAAACTGCTGTACAAAGTATATTATGAAGAATGCCTTTGGGGACCATCGTATCCTATTATGTTGAATGTTAATAGAATGAAAAATTAATTTAAACTCTAAAGATCAGAGCAAGGCAAGACTTCCCTTTTGTTGGGAAAATTCAAAATTTTACTTGCTATGCTAAAACTTTAGAGTCATACCCTAATGTGACCTTTGTATGGATCTTTATAGGCCTGATTTGAATCAGACAGTGCAGGAGGCTGATTATTCTCCTTCTTGAATAACGTGGCTTATATCAAAGCTGCTGCTTTTAAAAAAGGGGGATTTGTGTGACCCCCACATATGGGATTATGCTTGTGTAATTTCACAGCTTTAAGTGACTATATACTAGCGAGCTCATAGCTGCTTGTTTAGCAAGTTAATAAATGAGAGGTGAGAGAACCCACAGTTCCAATGAGTGTCTTTACCTCACAGGACTCTGTAATTACTCATTAAACGCCATCTTCAGCTATGCAGGACTTCAAAACAGCTAAACCCCAAAATGCAGTTCTCTGTAGTACTTTTTTCCTTATCCCATCATATTGTACAGCTTTTAGTGTGCTGTCCTTTTAATAACTAATTAAGAGTTCTGCAAGAGGACTTTTTGTCCTAGATAACCAGCCATTTTTAAATGAAAGCATTGGAAAAATTCTGTTTTTCTAATACCCCGTCTTGAATTTTATCTTACAGCTGTAGCCTAGGATGCCTCACTGTCTTCAGAAGCCCTAACTCAGATGAAATAAATGCACAAAAGATTAGGACAATTAGTGACTAGAGAATTAGTTATCAATATTTCATGCCCCTTGCAGTTCTGTCTAAACACACGATATGAAATAAGAATAAATTGCACTTTTGACATGTAGTGAACCTAGCAGAAAAATAACTACTCTAGAAAGATCTTACAGTCGTTACGAGACAACACTCTAATCACTGGTCACATGTAATCTGATGGATAAAGAGCAGGAAGACTCATTCCATAGGTTTACTCAAAATTCTCTTGTGATTTGAAGGTGAGTTCAAAGATACTGTGAATAGCTTAGTGGGTTTGGTCTGCAGTGACTCAAACCCAGAAGAGATAATAAGATGTTCCCATCAACTTTGATGCCAGCCTGGATGCAGGTTCTAGATGTGAACCAGTCTGGTAGGCCAAAGAGCATGTCAAATACAGCACGAATGTTCAAATGCCCAAGATGGTGGTGGAAAATGTTTGGCCCATGAGGTGCCTGGGACTGAAAGGGTGTTCCATATGCAGGCCCAGTGCAACTTTAAGATTTGCCGCGTGGTTTGAAATGAATGGAATAGTTCAGCCTGGTTTTCAGTAAGCAACACAAAGCTCCTTCCCAAGTCAGCTCTGCTGGCCTTGTTTTAGGAATGAATTAAGCTTTGTCTTGGAATGAGCCAGCTTCAGCCAGTTCTTGGTTAAGTAAAAACAATATCCACATTTCCCATCAGATCTAAAAACACAGTATATACAAACATAGGTTATGTATGATAAAATATACATGATACATGTATATATAAAATACATATGCACGTATATTTTACTTCAGTGATCTCATTGCCACTACATCATATTCATCAGCAACTCACACATGTTAGTCTAGGTGGAAATTACGTGTTCCAACTTAACCATCCAGTTTGAACCACTGACACACTGAGGTTTTGGCAGTGTCCTTAGGCGTAAAATGGAAATAAGGTAGTAAGCAGTAAAGTTCAGCCTTTAAAGTAGTTATTCAGTTCTGTCCAAGTCTCTTTGTATGTGAGGGACCTACCGGCATACACCGGGAAGAAAGTCACACCAAAGCAGCACAGGAGAAGAAAAGTTTTATAACCCTGAGCTGTTCCTGCTGGGGGAGAGGAAAAGGAGATTCTCCCGTGTGTAACTCTAGTCAACTGGCAAGTGAGACAGTAAAACCAACCAGTGCTTCATAGTTTGAACCTTGACGATACTGAACTTTCAATAATCCACTGTTGGATTAAATAAGATACAGAACACTGTAGTTATGGACAACTTGATGACCTTGAAAAGATGGGGCTGCACTTACAGCTACTGCATCGTGTAGTAAAATTATTTCTTCTCCTTCAGCTATTTTTTACATATCTGTTTTGAATCTTAATATGCTTTCAAAACTGAGCTCTGTTTCATCTTATGAACAGTAGCAACTTGAGTGCAATAGAAGAAGCTGAAATTCTGCAGTATACTAATAATCAGTGTCTGTTTGGTAAAAATTTTATTGTGAAGTGAAACTGCTAACCAAAGTAATTTCTGGAGTTAGAGTTTTTCTTTACAGAGAGCTGAAGTGACAAATGAGTTTATCGCTGTCAAGAGACCTACATTTTATTTTGGTCACTTAGTATTAATTAAATCTTGCTACTAATCCTTTTGTCTGAGCTTGCTTCATTTAATATTTTTAAGCAAAATATTGCTCTCTAAGGCATAGTCTACCGTATGTTTACCAACCACTTAGCATGTTTACAACACTGTGTATTGCTTCCTCTTAACAGCGCTCTGCACAGAAGAGTGTGTGCATGGAAGATGTGTTTCTCCTGACACGTGTCACTGTGAACCAGGCTGGGGAGGTACCGATTGCTCCAGTGGTGAGTCAAGATTACAAAAGTGTGATAACGATATATGCTGCTCCTAAAAAAAGGGCCTTAAATAAAGTAGTGGCCTTAGAACTTGGATGCTTTTAAGTGGAAAAATGTTGGTTCTCCATTGGTTAATTTGCAATAATTAATGTGATGACACCCTTTCCTGTGGTAAGGACTTTCACCTTTTTTTCTTGGTTTTACAAAGAAATGTTAAATGCAATGGAGGATGCTTTTAATGCTTTCTATTAGGATACCAGTATTGATAATATAGCTCTATTATGAAATTTTTTGCTCGTAAATCTCTAATACAACACATTCTTCATTACATACTTTGTGGAGTACTTGGAGTCCTTTGGAAAGCACTCTAGCGAGAACCCTTGTTCTGTTGAAGCCAGTGGGAGTTTTGCCATTGACTTGTTATGCAGCCCAAATTCTACCTTCTGACTTGAAGTCTACGGTAAATTATCTGTACCGCAGAGGGTAGGGAAGCGGTGGAGGGGGCACTTCTCCACCTTTTGCTAGGAAATTAACTCGCACTTGAGGCTTTCAATTCTTTTGGCTGGGGAAGCCAAGTCTGTCAAAGTCTCTTAATTGGCAATGATGAGTTTAAGTGTATGTGGTTAGTTCATGCTGGAGTGGAACAGCCAGCATTCTTTCCACGTCAAACATCGGAGACAGTGTGTAACACAGGCCCAAGACATTATTGACATAACGGAAATAAGCTTGTTAAATGGAGTCTACTTGTGCATCAGGCAAGTAAATAAAGCTGCATCGAGGAACATGCTGTGAGTCATTTACTGAATGAACGTTTCTTTTTGCTTTTACTTCCTCTCTTTCTCCCAAATTGATTTGGATCTTAAAAAAGAGGTGCCATTAGCAGGCAAAAAGATGGAAGGAAAGGGATCTATAAAGGGAGGAATTAGAAGTGAGCAGGAGCGAACACCTCCAGAGGCTGAAGACAATGGGGCAGACTCTTTTCTGGTCAAGCCACTGGTGTTTTGTCTTCAGCTTTGCTGATGTCTCCTCAGTTACAGCATAAAAGATAGTGGGGAGAGAGCAGGGAGGAGGGACAGAAAGAAAGGCCGTGTTTTGGGGTTCAAAGCGACCTTTTGGGATTACCTGACATGTAGACAAGGGAAAAACTGGGAAGCAAAACATCCTGGCTATCTATCTCTAACAATGTTTTACAGTAGAGAAATAGTACCTTCAGTTGTAAAATATTGCATAGAATCTCAGGAACTCATTTGATCCTGTGGTTATTTTTAGTAATAGATATGTTTAACCTTACAGCCAGGGAGTATTTATACAGTGCATGTGCACTTAAAAAAAGTAATATAAAAAAAAAATACTGTGACAACATGCCATCCGCATATCGATATACGCATTTACATGCACAAGGTAACAAGCACTCCATTCTCTGTAAAAAGGGAGAGGAAGGGATAAGATGTCAAGGTACAGGTGGGTCTCATGTACTAAAACTACCAGTGACTCTCACTAAATTGCTCTAAGTGAAGATAAAAAGGAAAAGAAGGTTTTTCCTATATTGAATATTTAGCTTTTTAAAGTAATTAGGAATATTAAAGCACTGACAATGATTGAGATAGAAACATTATTCATAACTTTTATTTCCGCACTGGGCAGCAATCCAGTATATTTCATTTATGAGGTTTCAGCAGTGGAAAGAGAAGCGTTAGCCAATTCCTAAATTAAATATGCCCTGTTAACTTTTATAAATGATAGCCCAGGATTAGCTTCAAAATTTAAGCTTTCATTTTATTAATATAATTAGTGTGTTCGCTGGACTATAGTGCCCACTGTCTTTCATTCCATTTATTATATGCTGGGCAACAGGCGTTCTTGTCCTAAGGTCTGATCTGACAAGCACTGTCCAATGTAATCCCTGGAAGAATGGTCTCCCAGGAGTTAGCGCTTGCTGCAGCTGGGAGAGCAGCTCACCTTTATGCTTGACACTAGAGATCTGAATGACTGGTCTCTTTATTGTTCGGAGACTTTGTTTAAATTAAAAGGTATAGAACAGGTATCAGCTGAACATAGCACTCTGAGTATTTCAAGAGAGAGGAGAGAAGCTGGGGAACTTTGCCTGGCTGAGGTTAACCGGGTTTTTCAGATCCGTTGATGATCCACACGTTGAGTCATGTCCTACTGTTATCCAGTAATAACGTGGAAAACATTTTTCACTTCTGCTAGAATAATGTATTACCTGGGCCTACTTCCTTCCTATTACTTCACTAATGTTGGGTAGCTACTGCGGCGGTTACCTGTTTGAAATGACAAGTACCGTTCATTGGCTGTTTCTGAATGGCTGCCCCTGCAGGGCTGTACTCTGGGTAGACCGAAGCCGTTGGCTGTGTGTGAGCCACCCACTCCCCTGGGGCTGTAGAGCTTTCCAACATGGTCCTCGGTATCAGAGGTTTTATTAAGTCACAGGCATATTGCTTTTAATGTTGGCAGTTTGAAACTGTTCTGCTGGAAAAGGGATTGCTAGCCAAAACACTCCCTTTAAATTTAGAAAATCTTCTAGGAGTTATAATTGTTTCCTGAAAACAATGTTGAGAAGTGGAGCCTACCTGACTTGGGAAAAGATCTAGGGACCCTCACTCCTTTTGAGATATAGTATTTCAGCACCCTGCAGATGAGGCCATTATCACTTTCTACAAGTTATATACACCTTCCATTTGGTTTGATGGGTGAAATTCAACCATAAGCAGAGCTCCAGCACAAGGTCCAAGTGTCACTTCAAAACCAGAAGTCACATCCAAATGGTTTTCTTTTTTTGGTGCTCCGCAAAGACTGCCTGTGCCAGGTGAGGGTATGACTCCTGACCACGAGCACAGATTCCCTGTGGGGAGGCAAGGTTTTGATGTTAAATGCTATTTCCCAGTGTTACCATTCCCCCTTGGCTGGAATCAGTTAAATGTTTTGAGTGGTTACAGCTACAGCCTGTGGACATCCAAACAATTTCTCAGACTTTGTTCCATGCCTTGCTAAAACTCAGTCTCTAAGACAGCAATCACAAAACGTGCTGTTCGGTGCGGCTTTCCAGTGACTGGGCATGGTACGTGCCGGAGTTCATCTGTTGTCAAGGTTAAAACAACTTCAGATGAATTGCTAAACAATTAGACAAAACCAGGTGCCATATTCAGCTCCGTGTGCCTCTGTACCTGTGTTTTACGGCATGCTGGGGTACATCTGTCGATGCCCACAGGCCTAGCCTTCATTTCATGCTATAAAGCTGCAATATATTAGGGCTTGATTACCATAACAATAAAAAGAGAAGTAATGAGGTATTAACTAAAAAAGCTCTTGAATAAAATGTTTTCAAGGTTTTAATGATGCTAAAAATTAAAAGGAAAAGCTTTCACAAAACCCCCATACATTTTCCCTTCCCTTTTAACTTGTTTTATTAAAATCATGCCCATTTTGTCCATACAATCTGCACGGTTGTTTTTTTAAATACAAAGGAAAATTGCAATGCTCTGTGTGAACTTACCTGCTCACCTGTCCAATTATTTCAAAGCAATTAACTTCAAACAGTATGAAACACTGGCTTCAAGCTCTGGTAGGAATATAATTGACCGTTGGTGGTTACCTGGCCTCTTCTGGGTCTTGATAACAGCCATCTGTATTTGCAAGCCGTTAGGCCCCAATCCAGCAAAGCACTTAAGCATATCCTTAACCTGACACATGAGTAGGACTTTTCATCTGCTTTAAATTAAGCAGGTGTTTAAGGATGTTGCTGAGTCAGTTTTGAAGAAACGGCTAAAGAGAGCTCAGTGAAGTCTAAACTACCCTGTCACTAGATTCTTCAGGCTGTAAGGAGGTCTTTCTCTCCAAACACTAGAACTCATCAGGCAATATTCTTCAAGACTATTTTGACTCTCATCAGCATTTTTCATTGCGGGGAAGATCACAGAAATCTCTCTGGTTAACAAGGGACTCACAAAACAGTGGACAACAGGTAGGAAAAAAATAAGTTTAGAGCCTGAGTCCTGAATTAAAAGGCAAGAACCTTCCAAAACTGTGGGTGCCAGCTTGAGAAATTTCAGAGTAAACAAGCACAGAGGTTGTAATGAAAAAATAAAGTGGTTTTTCAAAATGTTTGCTTTGCTATTTGTTTTGAGAGAAAATATAGTACTTGCCCAAAGTGTAATTAAGGAGATGTTGGCATAGTAATGCCAAACCATCTTTCTCCATGCTGTGTCACCTGGGGAAGAGAGATTATAACATTGCTGTCTGGCATAGGCTGATCGGTAGTGTACACATCTGGATAACATAGCCTTCTTTGGGAAGGATGCTTTGTACATACTGCTATTAAGAGCCAGAACCTATTTCATCTTCATCTCTCTGTAAAATATAGCCAAGGTCATAACAACAGGCGCGTATAACATCACAGCAAGATCACATTTAAGGGTATAGCCCTAGAGCAGCTGGAGTGCTTCAGTTCTGAGGCTGGTGATGAATGAGAACTGCACACATTTTGCTAAATCTGAAGGGGGGTTGCCTGACAAGCTATGGAAAGCAACAGCAGAACTCTCTGGAGAAAAATAGAGTATTTTAAAGTGAGTCTGTGATGTTTTTCAGGCTGGATTTTGGCTTGCATGATCTCACAATGCTTTGAACTGTATTCTGAAGAGTCCAAGCTCAAACAAAATCCAGCCTAATGCCAGGGACTGATCTGCAGAATCATTAGTTAATACTTTGTCCTCAGGATTTTAGGATAGGATTGGCTTGGAAACCACCAAGGTCCACCGGAGAGGTGCAAGACCTCAGCTGTTCTAAGCTGTTAGTGGCCCACTGCTTAGATTTGAGGCCTGACGCTGAGGACATCTGTCCATGTTTCTGATATGGGAATTTGTCTGTGCCGTGGGTTTGTATGACAGTGAGTGTTGTATCCAAGTGTCAATGGGTTTGTGTCCACCTAAGCCCATGTATTACATCTGTCCCTCCAGTTGCTGAGTTTGGATGCAGTTTCTAAAGATCTGTTTAAAAATTGTGAAACTTCAGTTGGGATCCAGGTTTAATTATTGCTTTAGCTGAAACAGAATTTCCTATCCAAAGCATGTGGACTTTAAAGTTTTAATACACTTTTCATTTAAGCCAAACTCAAACCGCAGCTTAATTTTGATGTGATTTGCAGACTCAGAGACAACTACATGTTGCAAAGAGTTGCGAGGGTATAAAAACAAGCTCCAAGGAGGAGCTCATACAAGGATCTTTCTGCAGCAATTACAGTGTGGAATTGATTTCTGTCTCTTTCAGTTCTAACAATTTGCTGTTCCTTAAACTTAAAAAAACCCCCTGGCTCCCTTCAACCACTGCTGTAATCAGGTAAACAGCTTGTGTTTAATTTTTGCCGTGGCTGGAAGTTGGACCCACGCACTTGGGCTCGCGTGGCCAGGTTGCATGTGCTAAGCAGTCTCTGTGGCAGCCTATCTTCATGGGCCCAGCCTACGCAGGACAGCCTGTAACCAGGGAACGAAAATGTAAACACAAGCTGCTGTTCAGGGCCGTTAGTAGCACAGCAGCATGTCCTGTGTATATTTTTACACAGATAATTTGGCTGCGTTAAACTGGGCTAATCCATCCCTTTGCATTCGGTGGGAATATTTTGTCTCTTGCTGAAGCTGCTAATACCTCCTCAATTGTTTGTGGTGGTTTCTCCTCATTCCGTCAGAGATACGATACTAGTAGCCTCTAAGCTTCTGTGAGTTAACTGCATTGGAGGGGCTGCAAGCTTATGGGAAGGTATGAGAGTCATAGTAACCTTGGCTTTTCCCACAGTAACCGGGGCTGAGCAAAAGGCAACAGTTGATCCTGGAAAGGGAAAAGTAGGTCCAGGATTTCCTTTGGGAAGAAATTGCTTTCTGTGCTTCTGCTGTGTGATTCATAGGTGATGAATAGATCAGTTGCCAGTTATCCTAAGTCTGGTACAAAAGTGAGTAAAAAGTAGAAATTCAGGACCCTGTGTCCTTTTACTTTTCATCTTCACCTTCATCTTCCCTGTCAGAGTGTGGGAAAGGACTTCCTAAACCAGCTGGTCACATCTGAAGCCAAGGTAGTGACAGATCATCTCCCCCAGCAGCCCCAGCGCTCCTCTGAGACTGCCTGTTCTGAATGGTTTTGAAGAGAGTATTGAGCTGACCTCACTCTGTCTGCTCCAGTCCCTGGAGTTCTGTCTTCCAGTGCAGGCTGTTGCTCTTAAGGCTTGATCTAGCAACATACCTCATGCATAGGAATAGTCCTTTTGAAGTCAGTAATGAACAACCTGTATTATTTAAGTTAGATAAGTGCCTCCATCATTATCTGAATGGGAACTTAAGTGATGAGGGGGAAAAATCGGTTTGATGAGTGTCTTGTTTAGGGGCCAAGAGTTACTCACTCAGGCTGAGCAATGGCAGGTACTTCTTTGAATGAACTAAAACCACTGCCAGCTTCACCAAGATCAAGAAGGAAAGGCTCAAGCCTAATGCCAGGCCTCCTGCAGAGCAGAGCACAATACACAGGTCAGTGATCTCAACATGCTCCTTAGTTCTAGACAGAGGTGATGTTCTGACCTACCGCAGGCATGGCTCTGTGGTGCCACAGGCTCCTGGTTGTCTAATAAAGATTTTTTTTTTAATATATAAAATGTAATCAGAATAAATCTGCACAATTATGTGGAATTATTACAATATTTCCACAATTAATCGTCTCCTCTGTTGAAGCTCCAGTTCTTTCCATATTTGGCTGGTTTGGTTTAAGAGGTAAACCCATAATGAGTTATGTTCTAGAGTGAATATTCATATAAAATCTGGGTGATCTGTTGAGTGTGTCTTCTAAGTTGGCCTGATGTAGCAACATCATTTTGGAGCTTTTCTCTTTCTCTTGACGTAGTCTTTCTGTGTATGCAGACTTTCTCTCTGTATTACAGTAAAGAAGGCAGATCCAGACTGGGACTGCTGGGGTTTATGTGGTCAGCTGCAGTGGTCAACAGGCATGTTGGTCAGCAGGCCACTGTCCTCGAGTTCTCAGCTGGGAATAAAAGGGGTCCTTCTTAATCTAGAGAAAAAATGCATTGAAAATACTGTGTTATATAGTTGTATAATTATAATTTTGATGTATTTATTCATATACATTGCTTTAAGGCACATAGCTGACAAATGGGAGGTAAGAGGACAAGTTGAAGACCTAATGGCTCTCTGGGCGTATCACCTCACATTTATCTGCTCTCCAGCCCCAGGGGAGCTGTGTGTGAGCAGTACGGAAATTCTGTGTTCCATGTAACCAGATCATTAGGTGACTGTCTATGCTGGTTATCGCTGGAAAACCAGTCTGCTGGCTCTTTGAATCCAGCACTGGGTTCATGCTCAAAATCAACGCTGGAAGCTGTGGGCAAACCTTGTAGTATAAAACCCTAGTTATTGCCTGTCATTAGGGCAGTATGTCAGAGACTGATGCTTCGAAAGGGAGTGTGAAAAGATGTTTGGATTTAGAGAGGAGAGATGGATTTGAAGGATTTGGAGGAAGCAGGGTCATACATGGAAGTTCTGTACCAAGGCAAGACCGTTGTGTCGATGAGGTGTTTGTACCTGGGTGTACGGAGGAGCCGGCCCTCCCAGAGCAGAGCCCCGCGGGGCTTTGAGCACACCCACCACATCTGGAAGTGAACTTTATAATGCAGCTGTTCTCTTTTCTGGGGAATGGCTTGATGGTTGACTAAAACTTTACACTCGAAGCTTAACTTTCAGTAAGTGCAACCATGGTTATTCGTACTGAATGGGCTACATGCTTTCCTGGGCAGGTTTTGTGTGGTTGTGCAAGGGGGAGTTTGGCTCACATACACCTTCCCTTGGCTGCCGAACTGGTGAGAGCAGAGGAGACTTCACAGAAAGGCAGTGAACATGTGACGAGTTGTTAGTTTTATTAATTTGACTGAGGTTTTTCTCACTATAGACAGGGTAATAGCTATAAAAGAAATAACCTACTGAAATATCCTTTTTAATGAACTGAATTGCTAATACCAAATTTCATTGCTGGAGCAGCTTACAAAAATGTGGCTCTAAATGGGCACTACACAAACGAACAGACCTTAGATCAGTTTAAAAGTACCTTTGGTGTAATTGTATGGCTTGGTCACTAAAGAGCTGTCACTGGAGAAAAGGGCAGAATTCCCTCTCCCAAAGCATAGGTACAAATCTCAGATGTGGACACCCACTCAAAAATATTCCTGAGGTTCTTGCTTGCTAACAAAAAAAAAAAAAAAAGCGTATTGGTCCTTGGGAAAGCTTCTAAGCCACTTGTCTCTGGATTAGGTGTGGTGAGATATTTCAAAATACTTCATTTCAGAAGAGAGCAGCTGGGTGTATTTTAACGACACTTTGGCTGCTGCACTGAACAGCTTTCCAGAAATGAAGTCCAAGTCGTTCGTGTCCCCTCCCCTCCTACGCCTGCTCACTGACCCCATGTTTAACGTAGGCAGTGTCATTGCTAGAGGAAAATGTTACATGCTTAATTTTTAACTCAGGCTTCACCCTGATTTTGTGTGGTATTAGATAAGCCCCCTTGAAAGTGGAGAGTCCTTATTTCTTTTTGATTTCTGTGGGAGGTGAGTGTATTTATCATGTGGATTAACTGGACCCATACTGGAGCTGGAAAAGGATAGCAGACTGCATTGGTCTTGGTAGGAGCTCAACCATCAGTTTCTATGTTTGCTAAAGACGGGTGAGCTGTAATGTGCAGCTGGCCTTTGTGTCTTGGGTGGGTTGCACTTAAAATATAGCCCGGAGGCGGCTTTACTAACTTTAGAGATGTGCTGATCAGCTCTGCAGGAGAGCATGCAGAAGGGATGCAACCTGACAGTTTAAAATGAGGAATGATAACGCCAATTTACTCCATTGCCTAATGGCTATATGACAGTATATTGAATCATTCTGCTATTTATTGTTTTAAAAATTATCCCCATGTCAACAAAATACTCGTGTATGAATAAGAGACTTCTTTTAGAGTGAAAGCTGCAGATAAACGTGCCGTTGTACAGGTAAAACTTTGTCTTTGGAGTTTCTATTTACCATAGCCTTACAACCACTAGTATTTCTAGTAACTTCCCAGTGCCAAGAGCAGGCCATGACCTTAATAATGACCTTGAATCACAGTGTGTAAAATGGAGAAGTTTCAGGAAGTTTTCTCCTTTGTTTACACAGTGATTGTGCTATTGTAAGTATAATAGCATCATTTCAAAGAGAAATATTTTCAGAAATTTCTCTGAGAAATCCTGTTCTCCTAAATTCCGCTCATGAAAATCCCTCCTAGACCTCCCAAGTGTTACCCTGATACTTATTTGTAGTCCTGAAAAGGAGTTTGCCACGGGAGCAGGTATCTTGTGTCCCTGGTGAAATGAATGTTTGTGGACAGCTTGTCTGCCTCGGTGTCGAGGAGAGAAGTAACGAAACAGCAGAGGATGTCACAAGTGCATATCAGACTGTAAACACAGGGTTTGGCAGATCGGAGTCCTCGCTCCACTGCTCGCAGGTGAGCGTTTTGCTCTCCCTGCTAATCTGGCTTTGGCAGGGAATGGAGTGGGCCCATAGTTGTCTGTAAGAAGAGCATAGGAAATGAGGAGCTGTGCTGTGACCGAAGGAAATAGCTGAGCAGATGGTGAGCTAGCATCATACCTGACACGCCAGGAGATTGGTGTCGCATAACCACCGGTTACGAACGTAGAGCTATGAACAGCCAAATCCAAGAAGAGAGGGGGAAGGTGATATGCGTGGAAGCATGGAATAAAAAGCAGTGCAAAGTGAAGATTGAGGCTTGACAGAGAAGGAATGTACAGGGGAGAATGGAAAAAACCAAGTAAGGTGAGATGACAGCCAGAAGCAGCTGGGAATAGGAAAGGAGCTCATGGGGGTGGGTAACTGGACATGAGACAATAAATTGCTGAATTCAGGTGTTTTGCAAAATGAACACTGTGCTGCGTGTGAGGCACCAGTATTTCAGACTTGTGAGCAGTTACTGGCTGATTCTACCAAGTAGAAATGACAGATTTTGTCACAATAAGAAAGTGGAAGGAGAAGGGAGAGAGTGGTGGTGGGAGATGCCGCAGCCAGGACAACGAGGGTGGAGATTACAGAGAATTTGAGAGAACAAAAGGAACAGCAATGATAATGGGAAGGAAAACGTCAACATGCCAGAAATTGCCTCAGATGGGAAAAGACGAGATGTTGAAAGAACGTCTTTCTGTCATGCAAACAATTTATTAAAGTGAGGAAGAATCTGATGCTTGTGAACCAGTGGTGATGACCTGGAAGAAGAAGGATTTAGATGAAGTGCTCTGGTTAAAGTGGTATTGCTTTTTTTTTTTTTTTTTTTGTTCCAGCAAAGAAGGTGTTTATGAAGGGGTGTAAACATTTATTCTATACTAGTCATTGTCACTAGAGCTTCAATAGACACTGTTTAATGTTTAAACACGATGTATTGAAGTGGATGCTGGAAGTTACAGTGCATTCAACTGCCAAAACTGCGTTTTCTTGGCCTGGAAGGGTAGTGCAAGCAAAAAAGCACAGTTTTCAATAGTCAATTTTTATTTTGTTACCGACAAAAATGTTAAGTGAAATACCAGAAATTTTGCACATTAAGGAAAATTTCTAGAGTCAAAAGTTCACTTGTATTGCTGTACTCATGAAAATACTTTAGACCTTCAGTCTTAACCCTTCCTTATGTCACTGGATTGTCTTGAATATCCCATCCTCCAGTCATTTCTTTACGGCTCAAAGAGACTGGATTCAGTGCAGAGAAACAGCAGGATTTTATTTATTAAACATGCCTGTGTTAACCCAGCAGAATATCTGAAAGTCTGGGAGTGAAAATGAGACTGGAAAAACCTAAACCTTGTTCAAGAAATCATGGCAAAGGCCATTTGTCAGGGAAGCTGGGAAGAGGCCCAAGTTTCAGAGATACGGGTGTTGCCCTCTTGTAGCGGCGAGAACTCGTGAAATACGATCAGTGACCTCAAAGAGGAGTAGAATCAGATAATAACAATGTGTGTTGAGTTTGTGGGTAGTAGAGTGGAATAACGAGACCTACTGCTACACATAGACTTAGGCTTAAAGAACCCTAGGGACCTCACTGAAGAAAGGTGGAAAAGGGGAAGCTTGTGAGAAGCGTTCCCATCCCCAGCTGCTATAGCAGCGGTTAAAACCCACTTTCATAGCTTTGGTGTGTGCGTTGTGCAGGAAGGATTTAGGCCCCATTAGGAACAACAGTAAATGCCAGATAGAAATGATGTGTGTATTATTACTGAGAGTATTTTATATCTGGAAGATCTTTGTGGGCATCAACCAGAAAGAAGAGAGATAAAACACTCATTCTTTGATCTTGGAGGGTGGTCATTCAACAAAAAAGACTCTGCTGTTCATCATTTTCAATAGCTTTTCTGCCTGTCATACAGTGCCTATTCATCTAAAGGCCAGAGACTGCCGGGCTATTTAAACCCTGTCCAGAATGCTTGAAAATATGTGCATCGAATGCAGGGTAGATTGGGTGAAATTAGCCTCCAAAGTTGAATTTTGTCAGAAACAGCTAAAACATGAAACAACAGACGGTGGTGGTAGTAATAGAGGTAAGGGGTTCTTAACCTTCCTATTGTCTGCTTAAATCTCACCTCTGTAAACCCTTTGTACAGAGTCATGGTTCTAGTTACGTAGCAGTATTAGTAAATCACAAAAATTGATTACAGGAGAGTTTTTAGCCAAGGACCAACGCCTGATCCCCTGTCTCACTTCCTTAGATTGCAGTGATGGTTTTCTAAATACATCTCAAAACTAGAAACAAGCTGCAGAAGGAGGCGGCATTGCAGAAAGAGACGAGGAGTCTCATGGAAGGTCCACTTTCCCATAGAGATCACAAGGTTTGCTGCTGGGGCGAGGTAGGAGGACATGATGTAAGCTCGATGAGTTCTTGGGAATTACTGAGATCATTGAAATACAAGAAGTTCCGCTGAAGCGTTAAAAACTCCCTTTTGCTCTAAGTAATAGGTTGCTCAGAGAGGCTTTGGAGTCTGTCCATGGAGATATTAAAAATTCAGCTGGACGCAGTCTTTGGCAACCTGTTCTAGCTTACGCTGCTTTGAGCAGGGCTTTGGCCTAGATGATCTCCAGGGGCCCTTTCCACCTCAACCAAGCTACAGTTCTATGAGTCTATGAATTATTTTATTTCTGTAACTTCAGTGATCTCTGAATCAGAGCAAGGGGCTTACTGAATTGCTAGATAGGATAGAAAACAGAGAATATGTAAGCAGGAGGTCAGAGTATTCTGAAAGCCCATGGGCTACTCTGCGTATGAGAGTAGAACCTGATTACAGTGAGCGTATGTGAAGAATTAGGTGGTTATTCTCATTCTAACATCCCGAAATGCCATGGAAGTTCTCTTCACAGTATGGATTTTGGGCACCAGTAAATTAAACAATACTGGAATTCCTTACTCACAGTCAAGAATTTAGGCCCTGTTCCCAAATCTGTTTCTGGGCTGCAGCGTCATTCTGGACTTATCCCTTTCCCTCCTCGTATTTTGTTCAGTATTTTATAGAACGGTGAGGCTGACCTTTGTGTGGGGCACTTGAGTTTCTAGATGAAGACTGCTGCTGAAGAAATAGGTGTTCTCATTCCGTGAGTGAGATCAGATGTTGAGAATTCTGCAGTGAATGTATGTGATCCTGTCTGGCAGAAAGGAAGGATGTTAATTAATTACTCTGACATGTAGTCATGATGTCGTGGTCTGTATTATAGATGTCCAGATGTTGGGTTGTTCTTCCAGGATGCAACATGTTTGAATGTATTAGGAGGTGCATTTTTTCTTTGTGTATGACTATGACAAATGGAGGCACAGCCAAGCTGCTAACTTGCTGGAAGGCATCTTTCACGCTTCATCCATTATATGAGTGATAGATGGTATTAAACCACTTCTTCTTTGTGAGGAAAAACACATTGTGGATAATGGAAAGGAAATCATCAGCGCTAATATTTATCCCAACTTTGTTTTGTATCTGCAAGATCAATGTTCTTTTAATTCACTTTTTGTTCTTTTTTGCTTCATTTGCTTTGATGTTGAAAAGGACATTGCATTTTGGGAGAGCGTTGGATCACATTTTGATCACAGTTTTATTAATGCGGAACGACACAAGTGGAATTATTCAGGATTCATATAAATGACAGAAACTCTGCCATTGTCAGATGTTTAAACTCAGTATTTAACATTTCTGGGGTGTTTCTTTGTAGTAGGTACAGCTACTCTCATCAGAAATTTCCTAGTCTGATTACAGAAGACTTAGGTAGGGTGTCAACCATGTCTCTGGCACTGACCAGTTCACCCGAGAGTTCAAAATTACCAACGTCTGGCAAGTGCTGTGAGAAGTATTGTCTGGATAGAGCAGGGAAACACGCGTTCGTTATGCAGGGAAGGGAAGGTTTGTAGATCAGACTCAAAATGATTTCCTCTGTCTGCGTTGTGAAATTCTGCCCAGCATGTGCATCCAGCCAGCCGGGCAGCTCACGGTGCCCAGCAACAGGAGCAGGCCCTGTGTTCTCTTTTGCCCTTTGAGGGCAGGGCAGTGGGACACGGACCGATCTGTAGGAGAACAGGCTGCATTATCTAAACGGAAGTTTAAGTCTCTATTCTGATTCTCAGGACCTCTGCAAATGCTGTTTCATCTACGTATTTGAAATCCCAGTGCCCCACTGCCCAAGGATGAAGTTGCTTCCCTTTGAAGTAATATGGTTTCTTTTAATTCTTTGTATTCTAATGGCTATTTTGTTTTTCCTTTTGCTCAGTTAAGATGGAATAAGCAGGCAGAGTCCAAACAAGAACCATCAGGTCAAATCAAAGACATTGTCACTTTGCAATTTCCATAGTTTCCTTTACAGTGGAGACACCTTCAAGAAGATGGACGGATCTTCTGCACTTATTTGGAATTAGCTTTGCAGCTACTTGGGACAATTTTAATAAATACCTGGTTCATGGACATTTCCCTGTTCATGGCTTTTCCACGTGGCATTACATGTGTAACTGTTATTTATTACGTTTTTCTCAAGTTGAAGAGTAGAGGAGAAAAATTACTGTTTTTTAATATGAATTACATTTTCTTAGAAAAGTCTTTAAAATAACTTGTTTCAAATCCAGTAACAAGACTGCCTTTGAGAAGACACACCTTCCAACTGTCTTTTAACCAGACAGTTCCTCAAACTAAAATACAGCATGGCTTCACTCCTAATTTGCAATTAAAGGGGCTGCCCCACAGTGCTCTGCTGCAGATAAAAGTCCAAATTCTACCTTTTCTGTGATTCTTTCACACACTGAAAAGTAGGAGTAGCAGTATAGCTAAGTAAAATAGAAATGGTAAAGCTCTGTGTCAGAGCAGGGCACCAGTCTTGATCAAGAGATGGTCTGACTCAGTGCCATTTTCCACAATGCCTGCTGTGCTTGTTGCACAACACAGAATTTCCACATTTCTTTATGGAAATTGAATACTTTCTCTAATAAAATAAGCAGTGATCAGCAAGGTACATGAGTCACGCATTTTGTAAATGAAATTGAGAGTTTCATAGCATTTGAGAAAGGCAGGTTACAGTTACAGTAAATTAGGTTAAAAATCCTATTTTCCCTCATCATTGAGAATTTCTTATACTTGCGTTACAACGGTATTCAGGAGGGACACATGTTGTGAAGGTTTCTGTTTGGGACACAGCACCTTTGTGAACAAATTAGTTCATCAGTGGAAGTCGGTACCCTTAGCATTTGCAGGGATGCTCGGTGCTCTGGGAGGAGAATTCTGAGGTTACTCTGCCACTGACATTTCATTGAAGATCTGAAAATGGGCCTCAGATCCAGCTCCTACCCATCCTAAATGAGATTTCAGGAGTTAATTGATCTGGTGTGAGCTCTCCGCGCACAAGTTGAACTCTGCTTTGCTGGACACTGCCTATGAAACACGTTCATTACTATCCATGACAAATTAGCTTCTGTTTACTTCTCTCTCAGTGTCTTCCTGTAAAGCCACTTATTTCCTGGTTTCAATACAGAAATGGAAATTAAATTTCAGTGTAGTCTCTGATATTTCAGAAGACACAAGTGTGAAAAACAGAAACATGAAGAAATGTTTAAAATTTGATCGTGCCCAGTCCTCAGATACCCAGCAGCCGGTTCTGTCTGTGCAGGGGCTGTGGTGTAGCTGTGTTTTAAGTAAGTGAACAGACCGGCCTCAGTTGCAGAATTGTTTGTTTTGCTCTAATTAGGTAAATTAATCAGTACATTAACTTCCTAATGCAGAGCACAGTTCTGAAATGAATTGCAGATTTTTGCTATTTCGATAAGATTTAAAGAACAAAAGCCTCCGCGGCAGGTCAGCATCACAAGGCTACTAGAGCTCTGTAAATGTATAAAAGCTTTTAAACTCCAGGGAAAAAAAAAGGTATAGTGTGGAGAAAGTTACACTTGGGTTATTTTTTGTTTTGAAGAGAAAGAAGCAGAGTTAGTTATTCCACTATAACCTAAATACATGAACATCAGTGCATAACTAGCCTTGGCCTTTCCTATAGTTAATGAAACTGTATTTCAAAACCATGAAGCAAAGGGCTTCCTCCCTGGCCATTGTCTGCTACCAGCGTTCCCACAGACATCACCCATATGATCCCAGGAACGGCTCTTCCACATAGCCAGGATTGTTTCATGCTCTGCAGAGGGGACTACTTGTCTAGCACCTGGATGATGCTGCTGCCTGACTTTTCAAGGTCCAAAGTCTCTCTTTCCAGAATACTTCACATGCAGCGTCCTGTTCTTAACAAAGAGGCATCTGACAGTCAATGGTAAATATAGAACAGCATGTCAGATGAGGCGCTCTGGTCTTCCTGACTCACCCACCCTTTCATGTCAGGCTTTCAACACAGTGATTCTCTGGACACATTAAACATGAATCAGTTCCTTTGTTTCAGTAGCTGAGCACAGCCCTGTATCTCATTAAAGAAACTAACTCACAGTGAACAATGTCACATTACTAAAACTTTTTTGTCTCTTGGATAAATACAGGCTAGAAAGCAGGCAAAGTTTTTTCCTCATGGGGAAGGGAACTGGGATTTTTATTGAGGCATGGCTGGCATCACCAGTTCCTTAAACACCCTGAGATGATACTGCCACAGAGGCTGAAGTTAAGAGATGATCCTTTGTGCTCACCCAGGTTCTGACTGCCTTTTGTCCCCAGGGTTCCTTCTTTCTATCTTTTACTGTCTCCCTTCCATCTCATTTCTCTCTTGCTTTCTGCTTCTCTCCATTCTTTTTCTTTACTTCCCTCCCTTATTGCCCTCAACACCACCTAACTCCTGGGTGGGAAGAGAGGCAGATGCCCTTGCTCTCACCACCAGTCTGCCTTACAGGCAGTCAGAGGCCCCAGGCTTGTTTGCGAGGAGACATCCTGAGCCGCAGCTCTGCGTGGTGAGCTGTATTCCTGATTACCATACCCACCGGGCAGGGAGTAAAGTAGGTTTCAAGGAGCTGCCTACTGTTTTACCTGCCGTAAGATGTTGCAAGAGAGCAATGAAATGGCTGTCAAGCAGAGCAGAGGCAGGGTTTTAGTGCCTCCAGGTCTCTGTTATTCCTTGTCTTCCCAGATTGCACCGGTGTTGCATAGGTAGCCTGACTGCACCACCATTTTGTATCACCAAAAGATTCCTGTAACGTATTTTACAATGGCAGTCTGCCTTTTCAGGCTGTGCATCCAAATAGTGACTGTTTGGTGTGGTTACTTTCTTAGCTGAGTAACTATTTAAGTGGAAGCTGCCAAGTGTGTCACCTGTGTCGTGGTGTGGTCTCCCTCTCCATAATAGTGGAAAACAGAGATGGTCAATGAGGAGCACTTCTGTAGTGTAATCTGTGTAATGTGGTTTCAACGTTTGCAAAGGATGCCAGGCTGGCAGCCCAGGGGTGGTGAGCAATGAAGTTCTATATGTGAACTTTAAGTAGGGGGAGGAGAAGAAGTGAAAAAAGATATAGAAAGGTTTATGAGGCATTTTCTAGAATTTAGGAAATAAGAGTCTATAAAATACAGGTGGGTTTGTATTCACTTCTAGTAATGGGCAGAGGACCGTTTCTGCAAAATCAGTGGATGTTGCTAAAAAGCATCAATCACCATCTAAGCCTTCTTTCAGATAGCTTCTAGTACAGGTGTCCCTGTGCCCAAAGTCTAATTAGAGTGAACAGTCTTCAATGCTTTTGAAAGTACATCCAGACCAGTCTCAGGTGCTGGTGGATTGGAGAAGAGCTGGGGATGATCAGTTTTCTGATTCTGACCATATACGGCACTGAATCTCCCAGCACACGACACCTACCTAGTGCCTTTTGTTTGCTTATGAGCATTAAAATGTAATTAGGGAAATTAAGGAGTTCTTCTGACTGTAATGTTCTGTCTGTTTGAAAACAAGATGGATTTTGTGAGGAGTCTCAATTTAGTTGCTGCAGAAGCAGTTTGCATTGCATGTCCAAGAGCAGAATATGCCTGGTCTCTTGGTTGCCACATGAAGAGTAAGTTCATGCCTCAGGGAAGAAGAGCCTGTAGCTTCTGCAACTTACTTTGTATAGTGCTGGCAGGCGGGGAGGACCTGCTCCCTGCTGCCCTCTCAGGACACAAATACTTCCTAAATCACAACCATTCTCCAGCAGTCCTGCTATTTCTTCAGCTGAGTGGGGGCTTGCATCGCCCTGAGATGGAGAGTAACCAGTACGTTCTTTCTGTAGGGGGGGCAGTCCCAGGATGCAGCCTGGGTACCAGCAGCAGTATCTGTTGATAAAATGCCTTTCTAGCCCAAAAGATCTGAGCAGACCGTGATCTCAGGCTGAAATGTCTAGAACTGTTGAGGGGCACTACTAAAATCGCCATCACAAAGCTGTCTGTGGTTGTCAGCTGTGCCCACCACCCTCAGCTGGATGTGTAAGGCAAATGCTGACTGCAGTTGGGGGTTCATTCGGGTAGAAGTTAGCTCAAGACCCCCAAAACCCAGGCAAAGTGAGATCATTAGCAGTGGCTTGAGAGAAGGTGAATATGCAAATACTCCTCCTAGTTACAGGGAGTTGAATTATTTGTATCCAACATAATTTTTTAATGCACTCTTTTGTTCAGCAATTAATATTTAACGGTCTCAAATAAAACTGTCAAACAATATGGTCTTCGCAATACAGTTCTAAAATATCTACCAATCCTTCATACTCTGTTATAATAAAATGTGGGAATGGCTAATGTGAGTGGTGATTTAATTTGGTTATATTAGTACAAAGAAGAGCTTTAATAATCCTCTTTATTTCATTTCACTTAGAGTTTTGTGTGTGTGTGTGCAAAAGAAGTGCAAGAAGATGTGAGCACACGGGGGGACATTGATGATTTTCAAGTGTCCGTTCAGTGGCTTTTCTCTTACACCCATTTTTAGGCTGCCCGGAAATTTTATCTCAAGTTAATTCTCTAGTTATAAGCAATTTGCAACTTGAGCAATAATCTTCATAACCTTTGCTACAGTTGTGTCCTTGGTGTAATAGGGAAGGTAACGCATTAGTAGTCACATGCTGAGCTCTGGCTGTACCTGAGATTTAATGATATTTAACTCTGGACCTAATTTCAGTTTACAAGCGATTACATGCTGTCCTCTGGGACATCGCTGCAAAGAATTTCCAAAGAAGTTGTTGCAAAACAGTGACGAATTAACTTGTAGTCTTGTCAAAATCAATTATCTTACATGATGGCTCAACTACACTTTTCTGTTTGCTGCACTGCAGCGTGCTAAACATCAGCCAAAACATAAACATAAAGTCCTTGTATGTCAGAATCTGTCGTAGATTGATCTTGTATTTCATGTGCATGCAAATCTTCCGTAGGCTTAATGGAAATGTTTTACTTACATTCGCAAAGAGAGAATATTCTCTCCTGCCATGTTTATAAACTGTTGTGCTCTGCAATCATATAAATTTGATATCATTTGATCAAAACATTCTTGTGGATGTTGTCCTCAGTTGATCAAAGTTAAAAATCTCCTTCCAGATCGATTCTGATAAGTCAATGCCAAGTAAGACCCTCAACCAGGTGCATGCTGCAGCCTCTTGCTGCGAGGGGACGGCTGCGCTTCTGTCAGGTGGCCCATAGGATCACAGAATCGTTCTGGTCGGAAAAGCCTTTTAAGCCCCTCGAGTCCCCCTGTTCCCCAGCACTGCCAGGTCCCCACTGACCCCTGTCCCTCAGCAGCACCTCCACACGGCTGGGAAACCCCTCCAGGGATGGGGACTCCACCACTGCCCTGGGCAGCCTGCGCCAGCCCTGCACAACCCCAGCGGGACAGAAATGGCTCCTCAGGGACAACCTCAACCTCCCCTGCAACAACTGGAGGCCAAATGAAATTATACCTCCCTCCCCAGGCAAGTTGGAGCTGTTTTCACACTGGTGATGTGATTGATGTGAGTCTGGTCAGGAAATAAGCACAAGGTCACACCCTGTCAGGTGCAGCCTCTCCACGGCTCATGGGGTTTTGGAGAAAAGGAAAGCTGGAAGGACCCAGTGAGTCAAATAGGTTTTTCTGTATTGAGGAATTGCGAGTTGAATCTCCCAGCCTGGACAACGTGGTGTGATTTGGCTGTACCCACGGATCCAATCAGGTTTTTTGGTTTGAGAAACCCACTCTGCACAGAGCTGTTGTTTGAAGTCCCAAGCACTCAGGAAAGCAAAACTCCTTCAGTTCTTCTTTGGTTTGTATTTTTAAAGGTTTCATCAAAAGATTTCATTTTTTTTTCTGTGTGCTAGGAGACACTGTCTGTGAAAGCACAGATAGAATTCTGTAATTAAACAGTTATGAAATGAACAGAGTCACTTTATTATAGTTTATATATAAAAGACTGTTAAGCTGAGAGGGAAGCATTATGCTGCAGCGTTGTGCTTGGCACAAGAGCAGTAAAAGATAGTAAAGATGCATCAACATCTGTTTAGGTCAAAATCACTGCAGGAAAGGCTGCTTAAAGTTTTGAGCGGTGTGGTGCTAAAAATGTGTTTTGCAGGTTTAGCACTTGACTTGGCTATATGTAGAGGCCTGTCAAATGTTACTACAGAGAGAAATACGTCTCAGGCTTGTATCGCTTCCAAGCTTTAATTTCTCTGATACATTTTGGAGAACAAGCGTTACTGAAATAGTAGATATTCCTGCCAACAGATTACTGAACCAGGAAAACACTATTTCAGATGTAGTATTGGTAGATAATGAAGATAGAATAAATGACCCAGTCATAGAAAATAACGTCAAGCTGAATAATGCCTGTTTGGTTCATTTAAATCCAAGGGAAGTGAAAAGAAAAAAAAAAATCACATAAAACAAACACTCAAAACTAAGGAAATTCAATCTAAATGTCTTTTGGCCTGGAACACTCGGGAAATTTTGTATGATAGATGCCCCGAAGTTCAGGTTCTAAGAAAACTGTCAGGAATCAGCAACTTGAGCTTAAAAGGCAGAAACTTGTAGCTGGAGAGCCTAGAGCTGATTTCATATTATTTATCAAAGGGGAAAAAAAGTAGAGCTAAGTAGAGATCTGTAAAGAGTAGAGAAAGCAACTAAACAGCAAACAAAACTATGACTTAGAAGACAAAATATCTTCGGGATAAAGAGACATTTGCCAAAAGTCAAGCTGAGTTATGTCTAGCACGGGCTATTAAACTAGCAGCTCTGTAGGTGGAACAAGGAGAGGAAAGGGTGGGAGAGTCCAGCTTTAGTGGAAATGGAGTGGGACACTGGTGTCTCCAAACTAGACAGATTGCTACTTCAGTTTTCTGCGAGAATGACAAATGTAAGGTCAAAAAGAAGATGAGTAAAGGGGAAAGAAATAGCTGCACCGGAGGTAGGAGCAGAGTTGGAAGGCATTAGTATGCTCAGGTAAGAGAAGCCAGATAAACTGCCAGCTGTGTTCTGAAACAATGGATATGAAAGCTGACCTGATAGTGAGGAGTTGTTATTAAATCTGGCCAAGGTGGAAGGGGTACTTGTCCGAGACCGATATGTGCTGACCAGATTCTACAGATGTTGCATGGGAGGCAGGTTAGTGCCCGGTACAGAATGTACTTATTTGAAGTTGCAGGGCATTTTGATTTAGCAGAGTGATACAGGAACGCATTTAAATTGCAGTGGAAGTACAAATTAGCTTAGCAGAGTGTGGCAGCTGCAGTATACAGAGATATATATCACACCACAAACAGGAAGTTTGTCACTGGTCTCTCTAAGCGTGTTCACCATCATGATGCCTGGAATCCCCATTTGCTGGGAAGGAGTGTGTGGGTTGAAACCAGCTCAAGCCCATTGCTGTCTTCAAAGTTATGTTCATTGTTCGGGTTTTATATTCCACGTTGGGTTGAGCCAGGTATACCCTCCTGGTGCTGCTCTGGCTAACTCAGGAAGGCAGTTAGTTACATACTCTTGATTAACTCGTGGAGCAGTGGTCACACATGTGGTTGAGCACTCAGCTGATAGAGCTGGTTGAGCTAGAAGAAAGACTTCCCTCCAGTCCATTTTTCCTGAGAGAAGTTCAGCTTTCTCTGCAGTACGGTAGCCGTTCACGGATTGGTCACAGTACTGTGTACTTGAAGAAAGTCATAGTTGCTACATTTAAAAGGGTGGAAAAATAACATAGCTAGAGGCCTGTTTTTCCAATCTCAGTAATATAAACATCATAGAATACATTTTGAAGGAAATAGGAGAATCAAGTGCTAGAAGTAAATGAAAAAGAGGATAAAATACAACATACATTTATCTAAGGTAGATAGCACTGAAGGAAGCCGATAGCTTTCTTTGATAAAATAAACAATTTTCCAGGCAAAGGAAACAGTGGAAAATGCTTTGTAAACATAAACAAGTGGAGGCAAATTGCTGGCTGATGGGTTCACTGTAAATATTGCCTTGCCATGAATTCTGTAGCTTGTGGTTAAGAAAAAAATGATGTTCAGTTTATTTATGTGGAAGTACCAGCATGAACCATGTGAACACATACTAGGAAGACAGACACATCGCGTGTGCTTCCTGAATACAATTTGAGATACGTGGTCACGGTGGGGTTTACGTTGGTCTACCATACGCACAGTATGCCAGGAGGAGACCCCCCTGTTCCTCCCGATGTGGGACTGGCACTCAAGAGAACTTTGGCTCCCACGTCCAGGCTTCAGTTGTCTTGGCTGCTCTTGTTTGCTGACTGCTCTGTAGCTCATAAACTGCACATGTCTTCTAGGAAGATGTATGGGGATGCCGGGGAGTATGTGTATCTAACTGCCGAATGCAGAACAGAGCCTACACTCTTCCTAGGAGGATGTTGCAGAAGTCTGAAATGTGCCATTGGCAAAGAATTTCTGAAAGAACATTTGTTTTGTGATGAAAGCTCCTATTTAGGACTTCACAGTTACTTTTTAACTACCGTCTCAGCCTCAGAGTTGACCTCTCTGGGCAGTTTGAGAGGCTGCGGTTCAGAGTGCAGGATGTCCCATTATGAAACCTCTTCCCATGAATATAAAGATTGTTTTCGTACTGGCTGCATGCAGTTCCTCATCTTGTTGACAGTTCCCCAGTTCTCTGGATAAGCATTACTGTCTGTCAGCATTTCAGCTCAAAATACTCTCTTGTTGACCCCTGTGTGGTAGATAAAGCAGTTACTTTCTACCTGGTGTATGCATAGATCACTCTTTTATTAAAAGTAGAATTTTTTTTTTTTTTATTGAATTCAACTATCAGCCTTATACAACAATTCAATGGTATTTATACCTAGCAGCAGGGGAAGTAAATCCCAGCAAGATGAGGTCTTGATTTAGATACCTGGGCTGGAGTGACCTGCCAGGAGTTTCTGGGTGCTCTAACCCTGATGTAGGTGTCTGAAAAGAAGGAGAACAAACTCTCATGAAAACCGTATCCTGGGAAACTGTAAAGATCCTGGGACCCTGAAAGGTGACGTGGTACACCTCTAGTCACCAAAGTGGAGCCTGGAACGGAAACACTGCCGGAATGGAACCTCTGCCTTCAAAGTTCCTGTCTGACTTCCGCACTCTTGTGATTTTCAGGCACTTCTCATCGTTGACAGCTGGTATTTCTTGCCTTGGGCAGAGTCTGAACGTTTCATCCATAGAGCTCCATTATGAGAACTCCATTTTTAATTCTTAACGAGAAGGATTAGTTGACGTACTGAATTGACTAAAGGGCGACATGCTAGCCCTGGGAGGCAATGGGAGTTCTGGGATTGACTTCAGTGGGGTCCGGATTTTATGCACCGTATTCATTTCCTTTTTCAGGAATACTCATGTCTGCTCTAACGTAAATAAATATTACCATGGAAAGTTATCCTCCCGCAATTACTTTTTGCATTACATCCTAAATATCTACTTGTACATGACATTTACTAAAGAAAAACACTTGCAAATTGCATGTTTGATTAACATTACATCTTTCACAGTTTAAAAAGGGTATGGTAATTGAAAGCTGCATTACTTAGAAACCGTGAACTTTATTTGAGCTCTTCTCTATAACTGCAAATCTTCTCTTTTTTATTGAATATTTCACTCTGGATTTATGAACATTTGTAATAGGTGGAAGGAAAGTCCTCCTAAAGCAAACATCCCAGCACATGAAGGTAATGAATATTTCCTCCTTCGTCATTCAGCAAACAAAGGTGTGCTTGAAAGGAAGAGTGGATAGAAGGAGGGTTCAGGTTTTGCACCGCTGGTACCGTGTACAACTGACTGTAGTTCTGCAGACCTGTGCCTGCCTGCACCACCGAGGACATTACCAGCAGTACTGACTAGTGTGTTGTGAGTGCACATTTTTGCACCAGCCAAGTGTGAAAACAAACCTTGCTGTTGAAAATAGACACTTGAAAAGAGAGAATATTTCAATTCTATCCTTGCAAGTCGTCTTCACTAGAGAACAATGTCCTGTGATATTATTCTTGTGAAATGGCACTTTAAATGTTCATCTTTCAGCTCTGGTGCCCAGATCGCACACTGGTGCAATTCCAATGACTTTAGCAAGGCGTTAGTTGATCCCTGCTTGCAATCACTTTTGGTTTCCCTAGGTGCTGGTAGAGGAACTCTGTATGAAGCTGAAAGGATGTGTTTCATGCTCTACATTTTGAATGAGAAATGAGCTCCTCAGTTTGGGGAGTGAATATACTGGGAGTACAACAGTGCTCCTGTGGGAATTTATTTGTGTGTCTTCCAACTTCTGTATCAAAACAAAGCCCAAAGTTAGACAAACAGTTACAGGAGTTTTGCTCGGCTTGATGGGACCTGCAGATCCTCAGCCTGTTGCAAAGTGAAGTGACCGACTTTTCTGTTTGGGGGGACAGGGTTAGCATGAAACTGAATACGAAGAACACTGGCTCTAAACCTATATAAATCTTACCTGGGCACTTTTGTTGCCTTCTTATGATGCATGTATGACATAAATTCTCAAAATCTATTTTTATGTTATTGCCAGCAGCTGAGAAGTCAAGTAAATAAGAATTATGGCAGCCATAATGGCATCGCTTATGAGGAAATAAAAGAAAAGACAAACATGTCCATACAGTACTTAGAAATCTGTTATAAACTCTGGTCTACACTTTGCTACAACCTTCCTAATTTAATCTCCATTGCAATGTACAGCTGATACAGTAAAGAATATCTACTTTGCACTACAGTTGTGAACCAATTAAGTAGTTTAAATATTGGAATCAATTTGTGTGTGTGTGTGTATGCGTGTATATAAATCTCCAAGAACTTTGGAATGTGTGATGGTCTTACAGGGAGATCTGGAAAGACAGTTGACTGTTAATTTGAATTAGTTATTCATCTGTAGTTGCAGCTGTTTGTTTGGAAACCTGCTTTCACAGCAGGGGACACGAGAGCCACATTCCCTCGGTTACATATTGCACCTTGGGAGTGATGTTGAAGAAACAGCCACTGCCCTGATGTGCTCCTGATGGCTGTAGCAATTGCATGTCTTGCTCAAGGCATGTCGTGGTTCTAGCGTTAGAGCCGTGCATTGGGCGGTCATAGCCCAAGTTATTTGCTTATGATTCAAGTGTCCCATCACTGGATAATATCACTTCATGGGCTGGTGAAGTGCACCCCAGCTAATCCAGTTTGCTGCTCTGGGAAGCGTAACTCTTTGGCAGCCCTCTCAGTGGTGGAAGTGGGCAGTGGTATGTCCCTGGTATGTCTCTTTTTAGTAGTTCTCTTTGAGCTGGTGTGTGCCTCCTCCCTGTAGCTCATCTGTGAGGTGTTGGGGTTTGCCTTCTACCTTCCTCTGGCATATGGCATGGTCCTGGGATGTTACTCTAGAAAAGATCTGAGTAGAAGACAAAACTGCATGGAAACAGAGGAGTTTTGTGACAACTCTTTAAAACATGAATGCACAGTTAAGTTCTGTGGAAGTTGTTCCTCTCTACGGGGGTTATGGTTTTTTAACCACTTAGGTCACCCAAACCACATTCATTTTACCTTCTCATCTCATCACTCAGAGGTTTGCCAGACAGTGGCATTCCTAGAAATGTCATGGCTTTTTGCCTTTCCTCAGGGCTTGGCCCTGTGCAGCACGCTCGTTTTCAGTAGCTGTGCTGATTAATAACTGTATTTCTATCCATTTTATTTCTCAAACGGCCTTTGCCACTGGAGCAGCCAGGTCACTAAGTAGAATGAAAACTGGAATGATGCACAGTCAAAGCACTTGGTTGAAAAATAAATAAACAGATATCACACACCCTTTTTATGGAAAGCATTAAGTAAACTGAATCTAAGAAAGATTCTGCACTTGCACTATTCAGGCCTTTGAAGTACCCTTGTATAATGTATTATTTATTGTGCATCTGCCACTACTGCAGTATCAGCTAATAGGGGAAAGATGCTTTAGCTGTTCCTTAAGAACGTCAAAGAACATGACTTTGAGTCATGGGCTGCAGGAAGGACTTTTTCTGCTGCTACCTCTGGCTGCAGGTAACACAACTCCTTACTTTTGTGCTGAGCAGCAAATGCATTGCAGTCTTGCAGCCCACCCCAGCCCGCTGACGGGAGACTATGGACCTTAGCAGCTGGTTTGCTCTGGGTGAGTTAACAGCTGTGAGAAAGAGCCTGCCCCATCAGCCCAGCCAGCCGTGCTCCCACCTCCGTCTGCTTGGAGGAGCTGGATGGGCGGGCAGCTCTGGGGCTCTGATGCACAGTGCACAGGCGAGAGTTATACTGCCTCTGAGATCGGTGGGAGGTGGACTTGGGCTGCTGTCCCTTCCCTCTTCACAGCCTGCTCCACAGCTGTCCCTTTGCAGGGACAGGAGGCATTGGCTGTAATACATCTGGTCACCAAACAGAACGTATCTGGTCAGGATCTTCAAAGAGTTTTTCATTCCCATTGCTCCAGCAGACCTGTGATTTGGGAGTAAGTCAAAAAGAAAAATATCCCTTTTACTTCTGCTTCTAATTCAGAATCCCAGCAAGGAGGCAAGCAGGACTTTTCGTTGGTGACAGATGAACTGAGAGGCTGATCTCTCCACTGCTGCCTGTTTGGTGGACAAGACAGGAATCCTGAGGCACATATACACAGTACCTTCTTTTGTGAGGAAATGTTTCTGGTAGTTAGAGCAAATGAGTGACTCTCGTGACTGGGAGAAACCTCCCTCCACTTGAGCAGCCCATTCTGACCATGGATCTGCCATGGGGCCACTGATGGTTTTTTTTACTACGTTGTTCTTCAGTATCCTCACTCAAATGATGGAGATGATAAAAAAACTTCATGTAAGATTTAATACTAAAGCGCTGCAGGTTTTCTCAAAAGAAAGTCTCTGTATGAGCACAAAGAACTACTATATCGCTTCCACACGCTGCTCAGCTGAAACTGTTTTTGCTGTCTGTAAAAAATGTTTACTTAAAAGTTGCATAAGCTCTCCCTTACTGCTGTACATGAATTAGGGAGGATTCTGTTTCAGTGTTACTGTAATTCTCATATTTGCCGCTGACAGCCTATCTACATTATATAAATCATCTCTAGAGCACCTAATTTAGTACTATTACAGTCCAGATGAAATATTTATGTAATTTCCCTTCTTTTGATATAAACTTCAGATACAGAGAGAAAATTGACTGTAAAAATGACATTGTAGGACTCTGTATTTATCTCCTCTCAGTGATTTCCATAGCAAATTTACTCCATTTACCAGTTGAAGGCTGTTTTTCCTGTTGCCTGATTGTAAGTGTGGCAAACTGAGCATGAAATTGTAACATCATGGTGTGTTTCTCCAAATCACACTTGTCACCCCTTGCAATCTCAGTAGAGGCAAAAGACAGATTTGGTGTCTGGGCTGCACTTGTAGCAGTGATCCCTCTGTAATTACAGAAAGGCAGTTTTATTAAATGGTAACATACCTCCCTTGTTCCCAGTCTGCAGACAAAGAGGGACGTGTTGTTATTAATATTTACAGGAGTGTTTTGCAGCCCCAGTCAGGAACTGGCACTTTGTTGTGATTGCCGTTGTATTATTGGGAGACAGAATTGAAAACCTTTGCCTCCAACTGATTAGTCCCATATTCATCCTTTGATGCTCAAAGAGACGGTTCTTTTCCTCAGGGCAGTAATAAAATCATCTTTTTCTGTCTCATTGTCTATTGACAGCCTGAGAACTGCAGGTTTTTTGGGTACTCTACCAGTCTGCCAAAGGCTGTTGAAATCGGCCAGTAGATTAAAACCAGTTCCCAGTGAGGACAGGAGACAGGCAGGCACAGACACACCGTGACAACAGAAATCTTATTTCAGGAAGAAAACAAAAGAGATCTTTTACACCAGAGATCTGGCATCAGTGGTGCTTTTAATTCAGCATCTTTTCAGCTCAGATTCTTCTCTGAATGCCCAATGACTTTGGTAAGACAAGGTGGAACTCATTAAGATTGTGTAATGTTGCAGAAGATAAATCAAGACTTGGATCTGAGGCAGATTGGAAAAACCTCAGCAAATCCACTGAAACCACTACTCAACTTACCATGAACCCCACAGGATCTAATATGGTAAAACACCTGGCAGAGAGGGTATCTGTGTGGAACAGGAACATGGAGCATGAGATCTGATGGATCTGGAGTTGTCTAGTGTAGATACATTTAAGTATCAGATAGATTTCATGAGGTTCAGAGTATGTGCTCAGGATGAGATTAGGCAGCATATGGTCTTGGTATCTGTGACTGTCAACACATCCCTTCTCCCTTCATCCATAGAAAACTGTCTTCAAGAGGTAACCTGATGGTGGAAAAAAATAACTTATTTATTGGCAGTCTGCTCAAAAACCCAAACTTAAAAAGCAAGAGTGACATATTAGAAAGTATCGAGGATCCAAGATTAATTCCAATTAAATATCCCCGTGAAACTCTTGGATACAGGGCTATATTTAAAGGGAATGGCATACCTGTTTGGGCTGAAAACTAGTGCATTTCTGTGGCTTTGTTTTGTCCGCAGAGGCATCTAACGCATAACCTTTGAACTGCTCCGTCCACTGTGTTGTCTTAGTGGCAAAGAAAGTCGGCGTTCAGTTTTTCCTGGTATTGGAGATGGGGGAGGGAGTTTCATCCATTTTTGATGTGCAACAAAAATGCCATATGGAGTCAAACTGGTGATCACTGCTGCTTCAAATAGAGTGTTATTTGTCACATCTTAAAAAAAATCACTTAAAGCTTGTCTTTTAGTGCTGGGCACTCATATGTTATTGGCCAAATCCTTGAGGAAAACAGGAATGATCTGGAGAAGTCAGTTTTATGCAGGGCTTTCTCTCCATTTTATTTCAAAGGTCTTGTTATTGTTAATAAATTGTGAAGACTATTCTCTTAATCTACTGATGTGCCTTCTCATTACCATGAATTCATTTCCTGTGACGATGGCGCCTCTGTAAATTCTGGGTGTGCAGCTAGACCTACAACTGCAGTGTTCTGTGCCTCGCTGCTGCAGGAGGCACGGGGTGTTCCTAACTCCAATTTACAGATGGCAATTAGCTCTCTAAAACTACCAACCTTTCAGCCTCCTTTCTCTTCTCACTGGGGATAATATTGACATTTAGAATCCGCAGACAAACGCTGCAGTACGAAAGCAAATTTTTTTTTTTTATGGAGACTTGTGCCATCTCTGGGAGAGTGCGGATGTATGTACACGATCTGCATGCATTCCAATCTATCTCCTGATGGATTTCCATGGGCCATTTTATTCAGGGCGGGGAGGAATAGCTGATGTAGTTACCGTAATTGAATGAATATTATTTTCGTATTCTAAGGTGGGAGAAAATCATTCTTCCCAGAAGGCCAAAATGAGCCTGTGTACCTATGAAATCACATTGCAGTTGGCAAAATAGACCTGAAATATTACACAGACCTTTTGTTTGCTTCTGGCATGGAGATAAGGCCCACAAAAAGCTTGATGACAGTTATGTATCTAGTGCACTGGTAAGGCTGTCACCAGCTAGGATCATCTCCTTGTTCCCTTTTGTTCTCTTTGGTTTTAGCCATCTGTTGCCTCCTGACTTAGACACGAAGCGTGTCTGCACTACAGCCTGTTGGCGTGACAGTGGTGTCTGTGTACTTGCACTCCCAGCATTTCTGGGTTGGTGTGCAGAGATTTTAGTGTAATTGCTTGGGGAGTTGCTTGCCTTCCATATTCTGCTACAAACCCAGCTTTACCTTTACCTGCATCTTTTCCTTCAGTGGGGTTTTTCTTAGGTGAAGAATACAGAAGAGTTTTGAAAATCGGATAGAATCATGTTCCGCCCCAGTGAATCCCAGCAGACAGACCTTCTTGTCTATACCTGTGTTTAGTTACTCATTACGGTGTTACGTCGAAGACTTACAACAGAAACTATCCAGCTTCTTCCAAAACTGAGATATTACGTATTTGTTTGTTAACATCAGGCAGTTAGAACCAAAAGCCAGACTACTGAGAGTTGAAGAATACCAGTGGTGGACGTTCCTTCTTTTCTGGTTTAATAGTGCATCAACTTTAGGAACACTTTTTGTTTTCTTTTGCTTTCAACAACTAGTTTTGCTGTTTACCAGTTTGCCATATTAGTTTATCAAAGAGCAGCAGGACAGCATTTACGTCTGAGTTTCAAATGCTTTGAAGCTGCGTGGTCGCAAAGTCCACTGCAATGAAAACAGAAAACACAGATTGCAAGGACCTCCATTTGGGTTTTCTCTATGAAGATTCGTTAGCCCTGGTTGTTTAAGGTTGTCAGGTGAGTACCAACATTACTCGTAGTGTATCTATCAGATAAGATTTTTATGTATTCATTAGATTCTTAAAAATTGTTCTTTTTTAGGGGGTGGATATGAGGCAGGGTATTTATTATTCAGTGAAGCTTGATTTTTAGAGAATTCAAGCTATCTAAGAGCACGGCAGAACTGGGACAGAGTGGGGTGGAAGCAGCAAGGCAGCAGGTATTCCCAGAACACTGCAGCTGGAACAGCCCAGCAATGGCAGCTTCTGGCACCACTATTTGTACCATGGCACGAGTGACTCTTTGAGGTGAATAAGGGCATGATGGAAGTAGCAACCAAGATAAAATGTGCATTATTATCCATTGTTTACCAAAGGCAAACGTTGCAGGAGTAATAAACTCAATTCATATCCATGAAACCTCCACATTGCCTGGAACACAAGGGAACAATGTGACCTACCTGGATTTTTGACTTGTCTCAAACCTGAAAGGAAATCTCTAGTCCACAGATGATCAAGATTAGGATTTGCTTTGCTTTCGTGAAGGGTTACCCGTAGAGTGCCTCACATCCATCGTGAAATTTATTTCCTGATGAATCCAATTTACATTAATGTGGGCTCATTAAAAGATAATTATTGTGCGGAGAAGAGGACCACGGCATACATCAGTAGAACATCTGTAATTGTTTTAGTTGGTTGATAAAGAGAGAATTCTGAGTTCAGCTTTTCCTAATTCCACTCTTATAAATGTCAAAACTGGATTCTTATTTTAACAGCTATGGCAAAACTTAATTACTGTGATAATTATTATCGAGGAGCAGATGCCTAGCACCAGCTCACCTTCTCTCCATTAGCACAGTATAGAAATCTGTAATGTTTTAACAATTAGGGTTTGAAAGAGGGTCATAATGATGACTGGGATCATAAATGTTGAAATGTCTGGATCAGCTAAGCTTTGCTCGGAGGAAAAGAGCACTTTTAAAGACACTATTAAACAATGGTCCTATTGCAAAACTGTTACATACAGTTTTGCAACACAGATTAAATTTGAACAGACTTAACAAAGTTATTAATAGAAAAATCTGGTTTTATCTAGTGAATTTTTCTGGTGAATTTTCCTCCATGTTTGGAAGTACCTACTAGAGTTCTGGTTCTATTAGCTGCCTTGCCCTCTGCCTGACCTTATGTAATAATAATTAATGGATACTTGCCTCTATATAGCTGTATACCTTCATGTTCCAAGTATTTCATAGCATTAACTAATTAATCATCATAGCAGCTGCATAAGCCAGGAAGACCCACTGTACAATAGAGTTCACGTTCTTTAGCCATGGCATTCCAGAGTAACAGCTCAATAATTTCTTCCTGGTGTATGCAAACAAATGCGTGATAGCATGGAGGAAAGAATAAAGTGAAACAAAAAACCTGGAGAGGGTGAACGTTGCTTTACTTGTGTGCTGCTTGTGCCGCCACACCTGTCCCAAAGTCATTCTGTAGACTTAGGTGTGTGCTTATCCTGTAGGTGTTCAGGGTGACAGGAGTCTGTACTTCCACAGCTGGCTTCTCATGAGGTTTCAAGGCCTGAATTCATAAACCAGCAGTCTGTAGTGAGGTAAAACTGTATGGAATCAATGAGGGTGAACCAAACTCCAACCTGCTACAATTTTCGTGGCTGGAAGTGAAGCTGAAGGGACAATAGATAGACCTTATATAGCACAAGTGCATCCATCAGTGCTTGCAGCTCTGCTGTACTATGTGCACCTCTAGTGATCATTGAATAAGATTCTTTTCTCTTCCTCACTGGAAAACTTATACAGGAAAAAACATTTATTGACCTCTTTGAGAGTCAGAAACCCGGAACAGTCCAGAGTAAATTCATAAGGGGCTCTAAATATCCAGCAAAAACAAGAGGACTGAAAAAGAAGATAAAAAAATCAGCACTGTTTGATGCAAAGAATATACTTTAATTTCTCATTGCTAAGAAGGTTTCCTTTCCAGTTTGTACTTATAGGCACTTATAATTGTGAGGATGTTTTTCAGGCTGAAAGTTTGCTCATCTGTTTAAAGAACATCCTTGCTAGGAACTGAGTCACACATTTACGTTTGGAGTGGCTGCTACAATCTACCACCTCTATTAAAAAGTCTAATTTAAAATTAAAAATGTATTTTTTAAATCGTTCTTTCAGCTATTTAATGTCAAAATTCTTTGTGAAGTGTAATACAGTTACTTTGTGAAGTAACGCAGCTCTCAGTGTGCCTCAGATAACATCAGGCTCTTAGCTATTCCAGCTATGCCATGAATTCCAGTTAACAGTGGTGTTTGGGACATGAGCACCTTTCATCTGAAAATACTGCAGAAATATAAAAACAATACTTAAATCTCAGAGAAGGCCTTGTGATGGGCAGACCAGGCGTGGAATGTGGGACGTTATTGATGTCTCACAGTAGGTCAGCCACCGTGCTTTCAGTGTCGGGCTCTCAGATCCTTTCCTGTGCAATAGGCACGGAGCCAGGTTTAACGCTGTATTTTTATGATACTGCAAAGCGATACCACCTCCCACTGCTTCTTACATTTCACAAAGGTGGGAATAGGACTGTGATAAGGCTCCGATTCAGAAGTTCATCCATATTTAGAAAAGCATTTAGCACATCCTAGGCCAAGTTTACATATGCATATGCATGTGATTAAAGCCAAGCAAGTGCTGTAAGACTGCACCGAATTAGCATGAGGGAACAGCCAGTCCTAGGCATGGGCTGAAAGGTTACGACAGGGTGAACTTGGCATGGAAGCCCATCCCCTGGCTGCCCCGGCTGAGTGCTTTCACACTTTGCTGCTGTTCTGCCCCACAGCCTTTCTGTGCCGCGAGCTTTTAGGAAAAAGCACATCTCCCAAAGATCATTTTACTAGAATTGCTACAGATGTGGAAGGCGTCATGAATCTGCCAGTGCAGAGCGCTGAGATAGTGATGATCCCTGCCTAAAACCGTTTGCAATTGCTTTCCAATGGTTTCTACATAAGATTTTACATCTTAAACCATTCCATGATTAGGAGAAAGTTCTGTGGCAGTGAAAAGCGGGGATTCTTGAGCTCCCTCCTGTATTTTTAAAGGATATCACTGCCACCTCTATAGTAGAGAAAATACACCGGTCTGTGGGAAGTTGGATGGAAATAGATACAGACTGTACCTGCAGCTGAAATAATGAATAAAGATGTTTGCAGATGAAGAACACACATCTGAAATACCCCCTCACCCAGCCTTTTTTTTTTTTTTTAAACTAAACCGTGACAGAATCTCTCCTAGGAAAAGGGGAAATTGATTTGCTTACTGAATTGCTCACAGGAAAAGCTGACGTTGAAAGTTATAGTAATTACAAAGAATGGAAAACAACTGGGTCCAAAGCACAAGTTTTTTGAATCACTGCTCCTCCATGCCGTGCCTTTGACTTCTGCAGTAATGTAGGTATCTATTCCCCTGTCACAGTGGAGTATGGTATGCATAAAGACGTGATCACTGCGTTGAGCACACACTGTAATGTCTGAAAAACAGATCTATAATTTCTTTCTTCTCTCTCTTGCTTGGTTTACCAAGCTGTCCCTGGGGTGCGCATTGCTAAACATATTCATAAAATTGCTTTGACTCCAAACAGAAACGAAAGAGAAGAACCCTACTTTGGGGTATAGCTGAGCAACACTAGTAAAATTAGCCGGTGGCTCAGATCCACACTCGGTGTAAATGAGCACTTTCAACCCCAGATGGAGCTTTGTCAGTCTCCACCAGCTCGGTTTGTTTGCAGCATTGCAAGTGACAGCCGAGTTTGGCTTGTCCTGCTAGAACAAGCAGGAAAAGGTGAGGACAAAATACACTTTACCAGCACTTTCTGGGTGATCTTTCTCTGTGATAGAAGTGTTTGTATTTTTATAAGTGCCTTTTCCACACAGTCCAGGTACTTTTGCGTAAACCTACAGAGAAGTGATACAAGCAGATCCTCAGTGGGTGTCAGTTGATGTAGCCTCCGCAGTGTCAATGGACGACTTTTTAAAGTATAACCCTATAGCTCTTCACCTGGAGCTCTTCGTCTGTAGAAAAATAGCATTGTTTACTCTGAGGTGAGGCTGGCAGAACAGCCATGAGAGCACCTGAATTATGCAGCAATCTGATACAGACAAATTTTCCCGCTGAGGAAGTCTCCATGTTTTCTGTAAAGACTGTTGTGCAGCCCCAGTTCAGGTTTGTTGCTCTCTCCTTTCTTTGTGTTAGAAAATAAGATGCGTACTCTGCAAATCTGTGACTTCTTTATAAAATCTCAGTCTTAAGATTTTAAAATCCATTCCGTATGAAATACCAATCTGCTCACATTTTTCCACCCTGAATATAACAATTACCATTGACTGATAGAAAACCAGATCTGCTTGAATTGAGATGGGCTACCTGAAAAACTGTGTTGATTGAACTAGAGTTAAAAGCCATGCCATCTTGTCACCTTTCACTGTGACAGTGCTCCCCACTCAGCTCTCATTGTCCTTGCATTTGAACACCAACTGCTTCTCTGACAGTCCCCAGCAGGAACCCCAAGGCTGGAGTAGGACGCCTTGGGCAGACGGTGAGTCCATCTTCCTCCACTGCAGCACTTCAGGGGCTGAGCGAGCACCCTGTTTTGCTGATCTGGAACACACTGCTGAGAGGTCTTTGCTTGAAAGCGACTTGGTAGACCTTGGGTAAGCATATCAGTGCTATTTTTAAAAGGATCTAACCTTCTATTGTCCCCATCATCGATTTGTGATCGGAAAAAAAAAGAAGAGTAGAATTTGATAGGTGATCACTGCCATGAAAGAGTACAGCAGTTGCACAGCCAGAAAAAAGGAAAGGAGAATGTTTCAGATACCTGGATGCATCTTATCACAGATACAACTGATGAAGTATAAGAAATTGTGTGTTTCTTACTCCAGTTGTCCTCTGCACCCCTTCTCTCAGAAGAAAGGATAGTATTGAAGTTTTATTACACGTAAAATCAGCTTCAGTAAGTACTACCATTAACTACATAATGGAGTTGCCTGAATGTTGCAGAATTGTTTTTTAAAATGTGAGTTAATTGCTAAATGGCTCCAGCTCCTATCCAGCCACTTTATCTTTCCATCAATGAAGACTTCAGCAACTGACCAAAAGGTTTTACACTCCTTTTCTTTGTTCCCTGCAAGGGAATGCAAAAGACAGGGCTCCTCACATACTGCATGTATGATCATTCTCATGATCACTGATGAGAGCATCCAGTCTGTCCCTGGCCCCTTTAGTGTCTCTAGGACAGACTGACAGATCAACTAATCAACCTTGGGATGTTCGCCAGGACTCTGCCAGGTCCTGGCTCAGCTCTGGCATCATCTGGACTTTCCAGAAAGAATGTTGCTGAAAAAGTTATCACAAACATGCTTTGAAGTGTAACGGGAACATCAAAGGGGTCTTGCTTGGATTCACAGGGTGAGGAGTTAGGGTTTAAACCTTAACACTGAAATCGGAGCTGAACCACAAGTGATCAAGCAGAGAAGAGGGAAGTGGAATAAGGGAGCAGGTAATAAGTGGAATAAGGGAGCCAGGGGAAGAGTCACATCACCAGCAGCCAAGCTTGCATTTTGAATCCTCTTCCAAGCATGTTTATTACTCCTTCAGACCTGCCTCTGTGGTTCTGTTTACAGTAGAGAACTGCTGCCCGAGAAGCAGCTGGCCATATTAAGTCAGCACGTTAGCCTATCAGACTGTAACATTTCATTACCGTTGTGCTGTTTGTGTAAAAACCAGCTCTGTGCCATTGCTGGGGACGGTCTGCATTAGGCTGGCATCCTATTCCTGACCTGACTCTGCTTAGCTTTGGCTGGCTCCAGCTCTTATCGCGCTTTTAAGGCTGACCTCCTTTCTCGCAGTATCCGTTTCTTTAAACCTAGTTCAACAGAGCTTTTAAGCGTGTGCTTAAAATTAATCGCATGCTTTACCAACTAGAACTGGTTTTAAGCACATTTCAATGTAAGCATATGGGTACGTGTCTGGCTGGAGTGAGTGCTGTCGTTAGGAGCAACTTTGGAAAAAGCCCATCAGTTGTATGCGTGATGCCTGAGCGTCCCCTCTTTCTAGACAGAAGACTTTCTGGGTTTATTCACAGCCTAAATCATCATCAGCAATAGAGAATTGTATCACTGTGTCTTGCACGTTCATTTATCCTTCAAGGATTTGTTGTATAGATTAGCATGAAGTAAGTTTTGTTTTGCTTTTATGCAATGACTGCCTTAGCTTGCAAGCTCTCCGTGTGCTGTATAGAAAAACCACCACCTTCCATCAAATCCCGTTGCCTTGTTCTTCTTGGATGAAAAGCCTGTTGCTCAGATGTCAAGATTAGTTCCTGTTTTATTAAAAAGTGATAGGAATACATATAAAAGAGGTCGAATTTTCTCCAGCAAAAATGCCACCTCTAGACTGTGGCTAGACTCTGCATGAAGTTTTAATGGGGAGCCCAGGGAATTAATTAGGTATGTAAAAATTGTCAACAGTAGTGAGAACTCATGTCCATCACCAAAAACATAAGTTACGGTTGAAGAAAACTTACTGCTTGGAGACACATTCCACCTTGATCTTTTCTGTGAGATCCTGTAGACTTCAGTGGGAATTCATTTATGGAATGACGGTGGAGTATGGCATCCTGGTCATTGCTCCTTAAGAGGCTTCAGCTGCCCTGTAAGACAGGGTAGGTAGTCTGAAGGTTGTACGTGACGTGGTTCTGAGATAAATGCGTAAGTGCTGCAGGAAAGCCAGGTACAAATTAAGTGGGTCATCTGAAATGCATGCAAATAAAGTCTTCACCCTATACTGCCAAATTGTCTATTTTAGATAGATTTACAGGAAAAAAAGAAACTTTACATAAGTTTTGCAGAGTTTAAATTCATATTCCTGAGACAATTTTCCATATCCTGGCACATGTAAATGTGAATTTTATTTAGGTATGCTGGCGGTCCTTCTGAATAGAGATCAGAGGAATCTTAAATGTCTTAAAGCAAATCAAGCTCTCCAGATATTGTTGTACTTTTGAATATGCAAAATATGATGACTGTAAGGTCTTTTAGGCAGGATTTAGTGAGCCTCTGAGCTGATACGTTGTTTAGGCCATTGACAATCCAAGAGTTTCTCCTTCCGCAGTGCAGGAAGGTCACAGTTCTAATTGTCCTCATACAGAAACCACACAGCTGTTCAAAAGACAATTTTTTCCCTAGGTGTCATTCTGAAGAGATGGAGGCAGGGAGTTCTCTAGCCAGGCTGGTGGGCAGAGGTGGTTCTGGGGGCTGACCTCAGACATGGCAACAGCCCTGTACTCAAAAGTTTGGTTCCGTGCTGGGAGGTGGAGTAGTGGGCAGGCACCACTGAGGTGGGTGGAGTTGGGGTTTAATTGATGGTATGGATTTGCATTCCTTCTCTTTCTCAGAGTGTGTGTGTGTCGTAGTTAGGCAGTTGAGATGCTGGTGTTGACATTGTTAAAACAAGAGTTAAAAATAATTCATTGCAAATGATTATGTATTACCTAGAAATAAAAATACAGACACTATACTCCGCCCCAGGAATAAGTCTGATACTGGGATGAAATACTGTTTTGAGTAAAGCAAGATGACATTAACGA
>NW_010401954.1:88931-111822 GCF_000710305.1 Buceros rhinoceros silvestris
CGACGCTCTAGTAATGAAGGGAGAATTCTGTGGGTTCATTGCTTCTTTGTTAAATGCTAAACCCACTAAAGGGATTGGAAGATGTCTGGGAGGGATAACTAGGAGAGAGTGGGAAAAAAAAAGGAGGAGAGAATGGTGCAACGGTGTAGAGGAGAACACGCACAGGCGGTTCCCTCTGGTCTGTATTCTGATCACACATCGGTGTTACCCTGGGGTAACTCCTTGAAACTAATAGTTCATAGACAGAACAAAATTGGTCTGGAGTGAAAAGGAAGTATTACAGATTTGTAAAAGTGGGGGAGGAATCTGACCTCATCTAGAGCCATTAACAAAGGATAACTGGGGATGGAGTTCTCAGAAGCCTTAAACTGCACTTTGAAAATTGGGGTAGGATCTACCTACCTACCTCTGCACATGATTGCAGGACAAGTACATAGAAAGAAACCAGATGTAACCTACTGAGTCAAGATACTGTTAGCAAGGCAGATGAAGCAGTAAGCAGCTTTCTGCAGGTTGCTGCTTGGGTGGCCTGGCAGTCAGTGCGGAGTTTGTTGATGCTCCTTGTGTCCTGCCAGCAATGCCAGAACTACCTAACCTAGAGCAGCATACACGGTTTAGACATTTAAAGCCAGTGATACTTCAGCCGTAAAGTTTTCTATCATTTCTGAAAATAAGATTTAGATTCTTGATATGAAGAGCTTTTGAAGATTTTCTGGTGTTTTTTGAGATTTGGTTTTATTTCTCGTTATCTACTCTGAGTCGATTGGTAATAAATTATACTAATTTCCTCATGACGTTAATTGCTGAGTGATCTCTCCCTGTTGTTATTCAACCCATGAGCCTTTCGATACATTTTCTCTCCCCTGTCCATCTGAGGAGGACAGTGGTAGAGCAGTTTGGCTGGTCACCTGGGGTTCAGCCAGGGTCAACCCAGCACAAGTCACTTTTAAAGGCAACATGTTTGAACTTCCTGTTTGCCAGGCTGTCTTTGTAGCGTAGTTCCCAGAATGATTGGTGATTTGAGGGTGTTGTTTTATGAAGAAATCAGAAGCACTTGGAAATGAACCCTTAGAATACTACCGGGAAAGTTTTTTAACTCTTTTGGAAAGGTTGTAGAGGTATCAGCAATCTGAGGAGGTGAACACCGTGCATATTAAAGTGATGCCTTTTCAAAGTTCTGAAGCTGCTGCTAAAACATTTCAATGGAGAAGTCATTCCCTCCAGAACATGTTATCAATTAATGCAAACGCAGGATTTTTAAAGAGCTATTACATTCTTTGGCGCTCGGCGCAAGAGAACAATACAGTGAAGATAATGTCATCAGCTCAGACCTGTGACCTCGTGTAGAGCGCGGTACTTCACAGGACTCACCGTGAAGCTACCAGCAACCTGCTGACTCAGTAGTTTCTATTCAGACCCAAGCCTCTCCAAAAAACAGCGTCAGCCCCGGACTTTGGTGGGACTGTGACTCTCCTTAGCAGATAAAAGGAAGGAAGAGCTCCAGAAGTTTTAAAAGGGGTAAAGAAAACCTTTTGATCAGCTAATAGAGGAATGGAAGTCACAGATGTTAAAAGCTCATTTCAAAGCAGCATCGGAACAGAATAAGCAACACTCAAAGCACCTGAGATAAAATAAGCAATTGTTTGGTAGAAGCTCTTGGTCAAAGTGACAGTAGTTACCTGGCTGGTGAATCAACAGACTGCAAGGGGCTGAAATAAGAATCCAAAATTCAGATCTATCTCAAAGCACGATACTGTATAGACATGGGTAGCTGCGCTGTGCGATAGCTGAGGATACGTCCCTACCATCGGCACTACAGGAAACAACATAAGTATTTTCCTACTTGAGTTCCAGATGCAGGAGAAAAAAGGATGTTACCACTGGGAAAATGCAATATGCTGACCATCTGGTGAGGCACTTTCAGGCAGGGTGTGATCTCAGCTACGGGAATGGATCACCCACATCTTTCTCATCCAGATTGCCAAGCAGCAGTTGAGATGCAGGAGAGATTTGGCTATTAAGAAGTGCAGTGAAATATCACCGTACTTGAAAGAATTAACATGACTAAGCTTCTTGACTTTTTGCACGCATGGCACTTGGCCTGGTTTTGGCACCCTTTTGTTCTCTGCTGTGTAAAGCAGGGTCTTTCTGTGCCTGACCAGTACTTACATCTCAGACTTCCATCTCTGAATTTGCAGAATTGATCAAATACATTGATCAAAATGTATTGAATCCATCCAGACATATATGAAGTGGCATATTGTCACCTTGAACATTTCTTTGCTTGCTCCCCATGAGTGACTCTTTGGAAAGCTGTTTTAGGAGACCCACTCAAGGTACTCAGGCATGGAACAGCTACCATCATACAGGTCCATGGTGACAAAGCTGGCGAGGTCAGGCCAGGATATCAGTCCGTGGGCTGGGGATCAACAGGGTTCATGGCCAGGCAAAGGCCTGGCTGGGACAGAGCTGGAGACAAACACATCTACAGCATAGCACAGGCAGGGACTGGAGGCCCAAGGCTGAGCTCAAATGGAGCCTCTGGGTCCTTGGCCACCTACTGTGGGTAGCAGTCCCAGAGGAGGCTGGGACTGTCAGTGCACCCAGGACCCCGACAGTGGAGTCCAGTATAGACAGCAGTATTTGCATGGTACGTGTCAGAGGATTCTCTTCAGTCGTGTGCTTCCATGGAGTCCAGGAACAGCTTTTGAAATCACTTCAGCTCTTCTTCAGAGGGTTTGGTGTCTCATGCCATGTGTATATCTCTGTTTCAGTCGGACCAGACTTTGATTTTTGGTTTCCAAATGTAACTTCCTTTCCAAGCTAGCACCTTATCCATCTTATGCCAGCATTTTTGGTAACCTTCCTCAGAGTGATGAGCCAGCTCTGGAGCACATCGTGAATGCCGGATTCTCTACTTTGACTATGCAATGTGGAGGTTACATTAGTGTTCAGCCCTTTATATTCTGAAAGTTGTGTAACAGCTAATGTTTAGAGACTATCATTCCATGTTTCTCTTCTGAGACTCAGACACAGCATACACGTTTTTGATACATTATTAAATATATCCACCAGGTAGTCAGGTTGAACAGTGCTGATCCTAACAGCTCAAAAAACAGTACATTGCAAATGCAGTTTCTACTTATTATGCAAGTCGTCTTCTGCAAGCAGAAGTGAAGAGTGGGAGAGGTGGAGACACAATCCCATGTGTTGATGGAGTGATTACTTCAGGAATTCATTTATATTTTCTAAAAAACTTTATGCAGATTACTCCAGGTCATTTGGATCTCTGCCTCTCAACTGTACACATGCTGAGGATTATGAAACCCCACTGAGTTCTCTTCTTCTGAATTCTTTTTATCTTGTTTTCACTTTGGATTGCACCATACTGAAATTTAGCAGGAATATGTTCTGTCCCTAACTGCAAAGTTAGTATAACGCATTTAACATGGCCTGCATATCAATTACACTCCTGTAATCAAGAATACACGGGTTAAAGAGTCTGGAACAGCACATACAAAGAAATTGGGAACTTAGTTAGGGTTTATAACCATGGGCTTATAGTCAGTGCGACGTACAAATGCATGCAGACTTGGTTTTTCTTCTCTTTCCTTCCTTGGGCAGCTGCCCAAATGTTGCATCTCTGAGTTAGAAGAGGGAGTTCGATTTGGCTCCTGGACAGATTCCACATTCACTGAACTGCTTTCTTCATTTAGTTAACGGCCTTCTGAGCAACACTGGATTGCATTCATCTTTATTATGCAGCAACGGGAATCACTGCATGGGAAGCCTTGATCTTCAGTTTTGCATAAAACTGCACTTGCAGATGCACTAATCCTACAAGCTATTAGTGCAATAAACCTGTGTAAGTCTTCCCCATCGCCTATCCAAAAGCCAAGAGTTAGGAAATTTAATAAACTGCCTGTCCTTGGGGCTGTGATCTCCCTTCATTTAGGGAGAACACAATGTCCATCACTGCTCCTGACAATTATTAGAATAATTGTTAATGTACTGTGAGAAATAATTCAACATCAGGGCAATTTCTGAGACACAGTAGACAAATTTAAAGCACTTTATTGTGCTAATATTACAGTTACAAGTGATACTTTAAAGCAGTTTACCATGATAATGTCAATGCAGTGTGAAGACAAGTAGTGCCTTTAATGCTGTTCACAGAAAAGCTGGTATCCACATAGATGCAGAAAAGCTTCTGGAAGACTGGTTTAATAAAATTAAAAAGCAAAATCAGTGTGATGAGGTATAGCTGTGAAGGAAAAAAATGCTGGATGCATTTCTAGGAGTGTGTGGAAGTGCCTGGGATGAAGCAGTGTGGAGTAACACATTGCAGTCAGTACAGAGTATGGAGGGGCGTGCAGTGTAATTGCTGTCGTTTTCTTTCTAAGAAGAATAGAAACGCTGTAAACATATGCAAAAACATTTAACCATTACCTCCAAGGCACTATTTCCCCACGTTTCTAGAATATTAAGACTAACTAATCACGTATTAACAAAGAAATGCTGCTTTCCCATAGTAGTATGCAAGGGAAGTACCATCCTTCCAGAAAGGCACATTTGATGAACTACAGCAATGATTATTTGATTGATTTAACTATCAGAGAGGTTATAATAATCATAAAACAATTCAAAACATCATTAACTAGCAGAGCATTGCAAATAATACAAATGAGACATTGATTCATGGTCGTTGTTTAGGTTTACTTCTATATACTGTTGTGGACCTTAAATACTTAGACCCAGTTTACACGTAATTATGGACACTTACGCATATTGCTCTCCAGGAGAGATTTGTGCTCATAACTAGTTTGTAGCCAAGCAGAAAACAAAAAGATATCTTATGCCCCTAAAACCAAACCAAACCAAAAAAAGGAAAGGAAAGGAAAGGAAAGGAAAGGAAAGGAAAGGAAAGGAAAGGAAAGGAAAGGAAAGGAAAGGAAAGGAAAGGAAAGGAAAAAGGAAAGGAAAAAGGAAAGGAAAAAGGAAAGGAAAGGAAAGGAAAAAGGAAAGGAAAAAGGAAAGGAAAGGAAAAAGGAAAGGAAAGGAAAAAGGAAAGGAAAAAGGAAAGGAAAGGAAAGGGAAGGGAAGGGAAGGGAAGGGAAAAAAGAAAAGAAATCTCCAGAAGGCGTTAGAAAAAGGCAGAAATTTAGAGGAGGGCTCAGCGTGGGGTGAGAACGGAAGCTACCTCAGAGCCATTATGGAATAGCTGTCGTAACAGGATGTATGAGGCAATTTGTTACCTCAAATTTGGTTTGGGAGGCTTTGGAAAAGAAATGGTTTGGCGACATCATTATGGGTTTTTTATGCTTCTTCGCCTATGGATGTCTTTATGCATATGCCTTAGTGCAAGCGGACCTGTTGCTGAAGGCAAATATTAGTGCTATTGTGAACATTGTGCATGCCCAGGGAAAAGGCTGGCTTTTGAGACACTTACGTGTGAGGCCACCATGGGATTAAAAAAAATGTAATTTATAAGTGTACTCTTTGGATTAGTGAAACTTGTGACTTTTCCATGCAGTGTCTCATAAAGTCCGTATGTCTCTGCACCAGAACACTGGCGTTTGTGATTAGCATAAAGACTTCATGGTGATGGCTGCCCCATTCTCTCCCTCTTTCCGATACCGTTAAAATCCTTTACATCCAGTGGGGGAAACCAATCCTGTGCAGAGAATTTAGATGCAACAGAAGAGGCCTGGGAGGCTCCTCTTCCCTTTCGGAACACCAGAGACCAGGGGGCCGTAATGTGGGTACCAGATGTTTCATTCAGATTTTCTGCATTGGTCTTTTTTGCTGCAACAAAGGCTTTTCTTTAACTAGGACATACATTAATGATCAGATACTTTCATCCTTTCTTGCCAGAGCCCAATGTCTCTTCTCCTATCCATAATATTCTTTGCCTGCTTCTGCTTGAAAATCAGTGTAGGCAGTTTTAATAGTTACAGTGCCTAATTAAACATCAAAAGAACCAGACCACCTCTCTGGTGTGTGAATGACTGCAGGACCTGATTCAGGGAAGACACAAGGCATGTCAAGTGTTTCATGGGAATCGGGTTTTCGTCTGCCAGCGTTGCTGACTGAAATGCAGGGAGGGCTGAGGGAGACCATAGTGGGTACAAAAGCAGCAGTAAAGACTGGCTTGTGCTGGATCCCAAAAGTGTGCCCGTGAAAATCTTTCCTGAGGCAGCTCTCCATCACTACTCGTGTTAAAGCTTTTAACTCAATGTGTAATCTGGTAAATCTTACTCATCCAGATAGCTGCATTTGAGTGAGAACTCCCCCTGCGAGTAAAGGCTGGCCGGCAGAAAGATAACAGTTCTTATTTGTCCTTCTCTCTTATTGTAACCATATTACAGAGGATAATGAAGTGCAAGTTACAGCAATTAGTTGGTGGCAGCACAAATGATAAGCACAGCACCGTTACTTTCATATACTGTGGTGTGCAGTGCAGCCTATTGATTTAACGGCAGCTTTTCTTTTTCCCCTTTCACTCTCTAGTAAAAAACAACACTGAGATTTATGGGAGCAGTACTGGTTTGGAATACAGATCAGGCTGGAGAAACGCTGGTGTGAGTCTTTGGTTGCTCACTCTTTAAAGAAGACCAGCCTAGGTTAATTCACAAAGTGCTTTACAAAACAGGATAAATGCCGTGTGTTCCACAGTGGGGCTCCTTGGCTTCTATCCTCACACCTGACTGCCTATTAATCTGCCTTTTAACTGTGCCTGCATGGAGCCACACATGGTTGGAGCCACCAGCAATGTCTGTCTCTCCAGGCCTCTCCGAACTGGGTCACCCTTTTGCTGTTGGTTAGTGTTAAATTATGCCCTTTGAGATAACCAAGACACTCCATGGTGCTTTCTATTGTCATGTCCTGGCGCTGAGATTTTATAACAGATTATGGGCAATCTGTCATTTCAGGCTGTTCAAGGATATACGGAAAATTAGACACATGTTGCTCTCTCACACTGAGAAATGTGAACAAAGACAACAAAAACATATTTTTCCCCATTTATTATTCCATTATTATTGCCTATTAAAATATGGTAAATAAAACATGAAGTGAACCTTGAATAAAGAACTCTAATGATGTATGGCATTTGTCATTATCAAAGTGTTCTTATGGATTTCAGCGGAGAATAATTTCAGCTATCTTGAGTTGCCTTTAGTGTATAGCAGCTTCCACAGATCACTTGGAGGCAGAAGCCTTGTCCTGAAATTGGCCTTTGGTTGCACCTAGGGCACCCTTCACCAGTCATGACTTAGGACTGAGGCCAAACAACTATGAGATGCTAATTCATTTAGATTAGGTTGTAATTAATGTTGTACACACATATATGTAATGCACATTTTTATAACCTGTATATTTATGTGTCTTTATATATGCACGTACATGCCTGTGTGCATGTAGACTTGTGTTTGTTGTCCTCCTGGCTGTCCATCTGTAGCTACTTACGGTTGTGAAGGTATGTCTATGTGTAGACAGATACTCTTTCTACTTACACACTTCCCCTTTAAGGCATTTCCCAAACTGGTGCCATTCAGGGGCTACCCCCGCTTTTGCCTGGACTGCTCCTCTTCCTTCTCTTTCTCCTTTGAAAAGACTCTCAATCTCTGCGAATGTCTGGGCCTCCTTTCACAAACACGCATTTCATGAGCCATGGTTCCAGGTGCTGTCCGACCTCCTCCAGTACAATCGCAGACTTTGCAGTCTGGAGAGTACTTCTCTCTTGGCCAACCCCCTCAGAATGCTGTCACCCTCTCTCTCCTTTTCCTATTGCCTATTCTTGATGAGGATGGCTGTCCCCTCCTGCAAATCAGTTTCTGTCTCCTTCTCTGCTCCAGTTACACATAATCTCGTTTGTGTATGTGATTGCCTACTCATAATCTCATTTCAAGAAACAAATTCAACTTGTATGTCTGTCTGGACAGCTCGTGTTAGTTGTGTTTCAGAACAGAGGTATCTGCCTCCTCTGCTCTCTCACTGTGCCCTGTCTGCTGCCCCCTTGGTGAGCCGTGAGGGACACCACCATCATTCTGTGTGCCACCCAAGCAACCACGATGGCGTTCTTTGCGTTGGTCTCCTGTACGTTCACCTCCAGGCTATGGCAAAGGTTTTTAAGAGTCTTTCTGAACAAAATCTCCCGGATGTGTATTCCTTCCCCTCTAATACTGAATTCCATAGTTCAGGGAATTGCAGGCTCAGAATTTAACAGGGCACGGCTTTTATTGTGCTTGTCTCTGATAAATAGGCATCGTCTGCCAGTGAACGTGTTTAATATTTTCACCCAATATTGTATGTTGAAAAGAGAATTGTGTGGAAATTTAATTCTGAAAAACAAGCAGTGAGATGATAAATGCTGTGAAAAACAACGCCAGTCACTGCAATGCTTAATCTTTTCTAGTCTTGGTTTTACATCAGTTTCCATTTACCGCTACAAAGAGAACACCAATGCTGATGTGATTAAAGGACATATAAACAATTTGAGGATCAAATACGTATTTCAGAGCTTAGAATAACCAATCCTAATAACCTTTTTACACCATTAAGGAATTTTGACCACTATTTTTATGTTCTAAAAAAGGGCATATTGGCAATGACTGAACCAGGACTAGCAAGCTGTTGTTTCACATGGGGACAGAATTGATGGGGAGAGTGATTTATTCTGGGATAGGTGATCCCTACCAGCCCTGCAGCTTGTTTAGATTATTTCTCTTGCTCTATGTTGCCAGTACAGTCGCTAGATGAAGCCTCAACTCTTGGTTAAAAACGGAAAGCAACCCCATCAGTGCCGCACTCCCATGGCCTCTGGCAACTTGTAGAACTAATGATCCAAAAGGGTTTAGGAGTTTTATTGCAGCAGGGAGGCAGCAGGGGTCAAATCTGCAGCAGAAGACCTATAACTAAGTCTGTAATTCTTAGATGGGCAAAGCTGCAGGGATTTCTGCTTGATTAAGGATTGCATGATTGAGGCCGGTGACATTAGCGGGCACAACATCCACTCTGCATCTCAAAATGGGATCTTACATGAAAGAAAAAGCCATGTAATAGCAAAATCCCCACACTTTCTTGCTGGTGGAAGTGGCTATATGCTTCCCATACACATGCCAAGTCTGTAAATGGAATTTATTTATCTTTTTTTTCTGCAATCGAAAGTAATTTTAGCAACTTTCCTGTAGTATTTAATGCATGCCTTTCGCCTGTATGGGCTCTGAACTTCACCGATATTGTTTTGAGGCTACATGATCAATAAATGTCAGCTTGTGGAGTGCTTTGCCAGTTTAGGTATCAGAAATGAAAACATAAGCTTCAGTTCTCTTTTACTGGTCATGACAAATTGATTCTTTTTGGTCTACCTTGCATTTCTATCTCCTCATCCGTCTGAAGAGAAGTGAGTTTCTCACTGTTCCCTGCTGTTAGGCCAACCTGAATTCCAAAATCCTTTCAAAGGCTTGTTGTTAAATTTGTCTTCTGGTCATGTGCACAATAAAATGGGAACCAGTGGAATTCGGAGTGCGCAGAGACTGGGAAAGCAAGGCTGGGGTCTGCAGCAGCTTGATTTAACTGTCCGCAGCACCAGGCTGGACTGCACATCTCCTCGGGCTGGTGTCTTCAGGAGCCTCAGAGCAGGCAGTTTGCAAAACAGAACCCAGCAGTTTTCTTATGCTTTTTGTGTTTTAGCAGTTAAGGATAGTAGAACACAGGCTGTAGGTGCACGATGAATGTGCACTCGTAATTACAATTTGTGCATGAATATTCATGGCTAATACAATTAGCTGAGGAATTATATGCTTAAATGGCCATTTGGGCACTTCATGGCCAAGTAAAAACATTACCATTCCTACGTACAGGTGCCTGTATGTTTTCTTAAAGAGAAGCAACCAAGAATTGTTGGATCTCCAGTGCAAGGATATTTTCACTTGCCCAGAACACAAGAGGGCCAGCTTGTGATGCAGGACAAGAAAGTGTAGCAGGATTGTTTTCCCATTGGTGTTTTGAGCATCAGCACAGGTACAGGAATGGAGAGATCTCCAACTAGATGTGTAGTTCCCTAAATGTATCCACCGTTTCCTCAATTTTGCAGCCAGCTTTTGCTAAGAGACAGAAGTGCAGCATGCACTGCAGCTTGGGTTAGCTTTTTTCCCCCAAAAGTCTGTTAATAAACACTTTCATTGTTCTTAAGGGTTTGTGTCCCATACGAAATGCAGCACTTGCGTTTTTTCTGTTAGTTAGTGAATGGAGTGTGCATTGCTGTCTGCCGAAATCTGTCTCTGAGATTTCCAATTCACTTTTGGTTAATTTCTGTGTTTTGGAAGTCTTCAAACTGTCAGCAAAGATGTTTCACCAGTCTTCACGTTATGACAGTAATCTGAACCCTAGCCTCAGTAAAGGGTGGAAAGGGATGCCGGTTACATGCCTTTTCCTCCAGTCCCTTAGGAGGAAGTATGAGTGAGCAAAAGCTGCTGCTGAAGGAAAAAAGAGCATGTAAAATACATATCTACAGGAAGAAAATCAAAAGAGCATTAGTCATCTATGCAGAACACACAACACCTGATTAAATCAGGTTTCATTGAAATTAAAATAAATACTACGAATTAACAAATGCATTTTGTGATGAACACTCAGCTCCCCTCCTGCAGGCAGAGTTTACGAGAGGTGTTTCCATAAGGACGTTTTATGGGGCAGAAGCTCTCATCAGCTGTATGATTGTGGCACGCGTAAGGGCGACAGGCACAAGATAGATCGTGGCTCTGGCATCCAGGTGAATCCCGGCTCTTCTGCTTACCTGCTGGGTGACCTTCGGCAAGTCACATCTCCTTTCATCGCCTCCATCTCCCCGTTGGCAGAGTGGGGGTTATTTTGACAATCTCTGACAGAACTTTGTAGTCTACTTGGGAGCAGCAATATTTGGGAACAAAGCATTTTTGTAACAGTAATGCTTGATTTGCGTGCCACTTTATTCCCCCGTATGGGCATAAACAAAATTTAGGTGATACACTGGCTTGTGCTGGATCTCTGCACAGGAGTAAATCTTATCCGCGGTCCATGTAGTCATTCCCCAGTCCTGTGGTTTTTAGGTGTTCCACAATGTAAAGAAATCGGGTCCTTCCACAACGAAAGCACTATGCCTCTGCCGTAATGGTTACGCTTGGGAATTGGATAAGTACTGCGTTCTGTTTTCCCAGTGTTTTCCACTGCTTCTGTAACCATTAATGGAATGCTAATCTTGCTAATAACAATATGACATCCCAGCCAGGTAACAGGTACGTGTGAATTGTCAGCAAATACAACTTCGAGTAAAAAACATGCAGGCCTTCACCTGTTGGTATCCTGTGACCTCAGTGAGGTTACGCAGTGCTTTCAGAAATGCAAGGAAGTGTTATTTTTCAAGTTATCATTTTGATTTTCCATAAAATATATCAATAGCACTCATTTACAAAAACTGTCATAATGTTCTTTCTGTGGGGAATTGAATTTTGGGGGAAAAAGTGCTTTTGGCAGAAAAATATTGACTTATTGTTAAAAAAAAATTGAGTTTTGCAGTCAGAAGTTTTAATTTTTCCAATAAAAAGGGGCATTTTCAATGGAAAAGAAAAGAGGAAAACCATTTTCATAGTGCAGGTTTGTCGCAATGTCCAGCTGCCTGTGCCTGCAGGTTAGGGAGAGCTGCACAGCACCGTGGGTGCCTGCCTGCTCTGGAACCCTTGCGTGAACCTAACTGTGTTCGGTGTACGTGTGTAACGCGGCTGTCAGAAGAGTTCGGTTATAGATGCTCCCTTTCCCTTTTTTTACCCTGCCACGTCCCCTTCTTCCCTGTCTTTGTTTTGTCTCTTCCCTTTTTCTCCTCGTTCAGTGTCAGGAAGGGCCACCTCTGAAGGGCCAGGGGAGCACATCACCGCGCTGGCAGAGACTGGTGGGAACAGCAGCTACAACAGTGAGTGGCTTCCAGCAAATGCAATGGCTAATGTAGGGTGCCTTGGGTGGTGGGATCTGAGGATGCTGGTTCCAGCCTTTCCCTGTGCATGGTTCCTCTCTTGAAGGGCACAAAATCCTTTGAACCCCAAACCTGAGAGATACTGAGCCGGACACTCGAGGGAATTGAGTAGTGTCATACAGTGGTGCTTCAGGCTTCCTAGGATTTTGTAATTTGTTATTTTTAACCGGATTAACTTTTGAAACCCATCACAAACCTGTGTTTTAGGCAGCTGGATGGATGCCATTTATAGTGGTGTGACTGTTAATGCTGCACGGGGTGCTGCAGTCCTGCCCGTGCTGTTTGACACCTCCGAAACACCACCCTGGTGACACGAGATGCATTGCCTTCAGCTTCTCTCTAACGTGGTGTTCCTGAGGTAGAAGAGACCTCTTGGTCAGTATGTCCTGGCCAAATTCCAACTTGGGTAATCACCCAGGGCCCGGAATTGGAAACCATCACTCATTTTTTTCTCACTCCTTATTTAGGCAAAAGTCAATTAACATCACTTACATTTCCTTGGGCATATCTCAGCTTCAGTTACAATAGCACTTACCTTTCCTAGGGTTTGGTCTGCTGTCTTGATGTACAAGTTAGATAGCTGTGACTCATCGGCTGGCATCAGCTACCTGTGGTAGAACTGCACCCACTTACACCCAGAATGAATTTGATCTTGCTTCCTTATGCAAAACAGCTAATGAGAGCGCTAGAATTTCCTATTACTTCAGTCTGTGAAGATAGTACCTCTAACATACCGGTATTTTCTCTTTTCTCCTTTAATATATTTTGTCACATGTGTGGGTATATTTACAAAGCATGTGTGGTTAAATGTCATTGAAAAATATAATTAAAAATCAATTAAAAGACCATTTTAAAAAGAAGAGGTTGTAAAAATGGGATTTGCAATAATAACCAGATGAAGCATTTGGCATTTACATGTCTGTATAAAATAGTGATTCCCTTGTTAGCTGTGCTTGAGTGACAAGGTACACTCATCTCCTGGATGTAAATTCTGATATTTTTGTTATTGCTGAGACAATTAAATACCTGCGTCAAGACTTCTTGCACTGCCAACTACCACCAAGTGATTATATTAAGACAGTCAAATTTTTGTTCTTATCTGGGCCCAATGCCAAAAATACCCTATTGCTTGAAGGGCCAGATTTTGCATTGAGCCTATGCTGAGTTAATGCACAGCAAATACTGGTCTACTAAGACAAGTCTAAGCAGAGAGACATTTTAAAATGTTTTCATTTCTTATATGAAACCTAAATAAGAACATATTTAGAAGCAAATATGTAAGAGGTGTTTAGCCTGTAACACCTCATGCAATTGCTGTGACTAGACCTCTCCAAAATCTGAGGACATGGGTGGATGAGGTGTGCTTGGACCCCATGAAGTACAAACATCTGCCTGGCACATTTTGACTTCCACAGAAGTATAGCCAGAGAGAGAAGTGATCCCATAGGGTGTGTGTATGTACCCGTCCCTTATGCCTGTATGGTCAGGGTCTATAGCCATGCTTACAGGAACAGGCTTTAAATGTCTTGCTGTGGGTTCAAGCATCCCAGATTTATATCCAAACCTTAAGCCTTCTTACTCGTTAAAATTTCTGCTTCCCCTTTCTCTTCCATATTCATCACGAACGGCTGCCAGGTGTTTCTGGGGGTCTTTCTGAGATTCTTGTAGAAGAAGTGGAGATTAAATGTATAAAAACCATTTTAAAAGTCATAAACCTATAGAAAACTCTAGGATTGGTGATAATGTCCATCTGTGGTGATTCCGTGGTTGAAGGGAATGGGGCAGGATTACTCTTTGACAGCTCTCGGCCTGTGCCTGCGTTCGTGCCAGTTCTCTTCCTGGGCAACAGCGAGGTGAGGTGGCTCACTCTTCCCTGGCGAGTTGACTCACTGCCTGCTTTGGAATCAGTCAGCAGGAGAGGGAGGTTCGCTGGCAAGCAGTGTGCCTTTTCCCGCGAGAGACTGAGGGTTGATGGCTATTTGCTCCAGTGGACCATTTCTTTCAGGTTGTGCATTACAGCGAATGCGTGAAACATCACAGATGCTGTGGTTTGATTCCTTGTTGATTGGGTGTTTCCCTTGGGTCTGGCTTTGGTTTCCACAATTTAGCTCTCTCTCATTCCTCAGTACATATACAGACCGAAAAGAATCAAAAGCCCTCTTGAAAATCTGACATTCCGGACCCTTAGAATTTCGGTGATACAAAGAGTCTGTCTCCCCTGTTTCTGAGTAATCAGAGGCTTTGCATGTGCTACCCTGTGGTCTCATCAGTTTAAGATCCAGAAATCAGCCCCTTTCTTGTGACATTGCTTGCGTCATTGTCTCTTATGATCATCATTAAAGTCTTACTATAATGCTCAACCTGGCTTTTTCCTGTTTTTCAGCTCTATGGATTTGTTTGAAGTGTCATCCACATGTTTTATGAGTTTGGGTTACTTCAAATAGTTTGTTCCTTTTTAAAGATTTCTTCTTTCTTTCTTTTCGTCCCACGTTGAGGCAGTTCACAAAGGTCATTGCCTCTGACATTTCTGTGACTCTACAAGCAGGAAGCCTGCTGTTGTAGCCCTCACTATAGCTCCTCTCTCTGAACCACACGATACGTGCTCAGACTTGGACGGAAGATGGCTTTTCTGTGTTTGCATATGAACATCTGCTTCAAAATCCCAAGCCAAGAAAGACAAGAAGCAAATGAAACTATTTGTTCTTCTTCCTCTCTCTTTAGTATCAAAGTCATTTCTTACATGCTATTTAAGCTTCCACTTTTGATCAGGAGATATTAAAAATGGATCTAAAACCTTACATCTTAATCGTATTCCTTTGTGAACACAGGATGCGAGAGTGAGCTGGAGAAAAAAGCAGTCACTACACACATCAGTACATCAGCTGATGCACACATCAGCAACCCGTGTGAGGAATTTTGTGCCCTGCCCTCCGAGCAGAGGGCTCCCACCCCTCCCAACATGCCCTGCTGCAGAGCAGGAGGCCTGTGGAACACTGAAATCAATCTCTGCCTGCATTGAAGCAGCATGCGAACAATTCCCTGTTGCTCTTTGATTTGTGCTTGAGCCCTGGAAAAGGAGAGTTTTGAGGATGACTCAGATATTCCTTCTTCCCTCTGGGCTTTCTTGATATGCCAGCCCAGCAGCTAATCGCTATTCTGGACGCCTCTATTGCAAGTTCTCAGTCTTCTTCCTCCAGAGTGTCCTCTAATTTTAGAAAATATCTTTAATAAAACCGACAAAAACCATGCGTATTTTCCCAATCTCAAGCAGATTTTGGACAAGACCTTGTTAAGTCCGTAGATAATAACAATAAATTGTGGTACTAATTGCATTTGATCAATGAAAAACCAAAAGATAGGAATTAAAATGAGGTTTAGTTTTTCCACAAGAAATTGGTTGTTTTGCGCAAACCTGATTTCATTCTTTGATGCGATCACAGATTTAGTTGCTAGTTAATTAGGGTCACTGTGCAAATGTAATAAAGTTTTGTAACACATTTTGATTCTGTTCTGAAGGATATTCTGATTAAAAGGTAGCACTATACAATTATCAATAACATGCATTAAAAAGTTGAATATGAGCTAAATGACGGATCTCAAAAAGCAGCTGTCAATGTGGAATAATCATCAAATGTATTTCCGGTGGTGGGTTTCCGGTATTAGACTCGCTTCCATCAATATTTGCATTCATGATCTAGAAGTACATATAAAATCCCTGCAGATAAAATTTGTGAATGGCAGAAAAACCGGCAGCGTGGCGAGTGTTGATGAGGACGCGACATGTAGAGTGATCTAAACCATCTGACGAATCATTTTTACATTTCTAGAGGGAGGGTGAAATTTATCTCCATCTGATCTGCAAGGGATTGTTCTTGTTGTAGGCAACTGAGAGCTGAAAGACCTGGGTATAAGGCAGGAGATGACAGCTGGGGTTTGCCAAGGAGACAGTAGGGATGTTGTTGGGCCTGGTGATGTCCTGACCCCGAGGCTGACTGGCACATCCTCGGCCACGTCCGTACAGCTCAAATCTCACATTCTCCCCAGTGAAGGGGCTGCAGCCAGCGTGCCCGCTGGGGTTGGTCCCCGGGCTCTGCTGACCCGTGCGCGGCCCCGAGGCGCGGTTTGAAGAAATGCGGTGTCCTGCTGGCCTAACTGTGTGGGGTCAGTCGAGCACTGTGGGCGCTCACATGCTGCATTGGCCCTGGCTGGTGTACTGAGACGGTTCTAAGCAGTGAGGCAGAGTGGAGAGTGTGCGAGGCGGGGAGAGCAGCAGCAGCAGCAGCAGCAGCAGCAGCAGCACACCTGCTGCCTCCCCGCTGCCAAGTTTCTCATCTGCTGCCGCAGAGGAGAGTTTCTGAAGAAAGAAGTGATGAAGAACAAATGTGGCACCTTTTCTGCTGATGAGGTGTCTCACAGAGGCAAGAGGGCAGTGTGAGAGGAGACACAAATGCTTTAAGACCCCAGGAGGGCAGAAGAGAGTCCAGCATGATTTCCAGAAAAAAATCCACACCTCATTTCCACGCGTCCGAATTCAGTTCAGTGTTTTGGTTTTCACAGAGAGCCAGCTTAGGTCAGTGGAAAGATTTTCATTTATTTAGTGAGGTTTACGTTGGGCTTTGCAGACCTGTGCAAGTGCATGCCACAAACCATTCCCTTGCCTTGCAGCTTGAGGACACTAAGAAATGGAGACTGTCACCCTCAAGGGAGACACATAACTGTGAGGACTCTTACGCTCCTCCTCCTGCCAGCCCAAGCTTCTTGCGTAAGTTAAGAGCTGCTCTGCCTCCTGCTCTCAGGTTGGCCATTTATCACCAATACCCAAATCTCTTGGAACAGCACTATTACAATGGTTTGGGGGAGATCTTGCCATGCCTTTCAAAGGGTGTGAGGTTTAGTGTGCAGCTCTGTAAATGGCTTTGGTTTATGGGCTTTACACACTGTAAAAAGCCAAATCACTACCCACAGTCTTAATTAGAGTGCAGTGAACTATTAAAGGGGCTTGTGGGAGCTTTGCCCATGGCAGACGGTAAATCTTACCTAGGACACAGTTTTGGGGAAAAAAGTCTGTCTGTTTGGATGTTCTATTCTAAAAACATCTGTTTTCAGTAAAGTGACAAAAAGAGACATTTCCTATCTCACAGCTCGTTCCTTTTCAGAACAGTGCAGAACTGTGCGGCTTTGAGCTCCCACAGGAGTTTATAAATAATGATTGTTATAATTATTTGTAAAGCCATTCCCTGGGTTGTTTAATAGTCAGGAATGAGCCTCGCATCTCTTACAGCACATCCTTCGTAAGGGAGAAATAAAGGAAGTTCACATATATTCTCATGACTTACATACCGATTTTTGATTCCAGACTCATGTCACTGTAGCTTGCAAGTCCAGGGACCATGACAGCAGTCCAGGCATCCTCTTTCTTAGGACTTTGTGGGCACCTATTGAATTCCCTGTGAATTTTCCACTCTCTGTTTAGTGTTTGGTTCTATGTGCCAAGGAGATCAGTAGTTCTTTGCTTCTGCTGACGGGGCCTAAACTAAAATGCCCTTGTTCTGCTGAGGGCTAAAATAGCTAAACACAGTAAAGAAACCTTTATCAGGGAGCTGTCTGACATCCTTCTCCTCTTTCTGTGTACTCTGCAGGCCAGCAGTTACCATAACCTCTACAAACCTGGAAACCAACCCCTGGACAGCTGAATCCTTACATCACTTACATCCCGCCATTGCCTTTTTGCAGTGGTCCCAGTTAGAGTTGCTCCTTCCTCTAATTGGCAGGCATTAAGCTGTCATCTAGAAAGACAGGAGTTACAGGGGAAATCAGCATCTCGGAGTCACATAAACTCATCCAAATCTTTCCATGTGTGTTAAACTCACTCCACTTCCAGTTTTCATGAGCTGCTGTGTAACCTCTCACTAACACTACACAAACACCCCAGGAACATGGGGAGAAGAACCTCCTTCAGAGCAGGAAAGCCCCCTGAGGCCGAGGTCGACAGGAGGACCTCCTTAGCTTGTGAGCTACAGCAAGGCTGCAGAGGCTGCGGTTCCGCCTCGGCTTGTGATATTACGAGATTTATTTTGCGATCTTATCAGCAATTCACTGTGGGCTGCTCTCTGCTGAGCAAAACTCATCCATCAATCTACTTCCATGGCCACGTTCCAGCCTACTGAGGTGACAGTTCAGTTGTACTGATGATCCGCCTCACATACACATTTCCCCTTGGTCTGATTCTTCTTCTCTTATGGTGATTTAATTGATTGAGCTCACTGGCTTCTAGTCAAAAAGCTTTTCTCAGCTTAACTCTAACTTTAAAAAAAACACTGCTCAGCATCTCTGTAATTAGAGCTAATCGCTAAACCCTCTATCCAGGTGATTACCAGCATATGAGGGACGTATCGTGAACTGATCAAATCAGGGATTTGAGAAAAATGCCCTTGATCCATGTTTCGTGATTTGCTAATGTCTTCTGCTTTGTTGGGTTTTTTTTCCTGGTGGCTAAATAAAGCTGAGTTGGGAAGGTCCATGTAGAATCAGGACAGTTGGGGAGGGGTGGGGTGGAGGTTTATTCATATCCTTGTTATTGTTTGGGGAAGCTCAATATGGTTCATTAATATTGCAGTTACAATGGAAAGGGGCTCAAAAGCCAAGCAGTTCAATTATATTCTGAAGCCTGCAATGTGATATGAAAATGCGCAGTGCACTGAGTTCCTGGCGTGGTTTAAGACCAAGCACTCCTGTTCCCTTGTAGACAGCACCGGTCTCCCCTTTATTCCACAGTGCACTCGTTTCATCAGACAAACTGAAACCAAATGCCATGATTTGAGGGTTTCACTCAGTTCCTCATGCTTGATTCTGGTTCACTGAGAGACTCAATAAACAAATATTTGGGACTGACTTCCTTGATAGAGTCTGACCCATCCCATATATGGTGTTGACCCTGCTCCCAGGAAGGTATATATTAAGCATCTGTATTGAAAAGCTCTCCCTGCACAGAGCGAACTGCAGCTGGACAATGGGAGAGAAGAGGCTAAGTTTCCTTTTCTGCTTTTGCATTTGCTTGGCCCAATAGGAACATGTGGTAAATGTGCCACTGGAATTGTGGAGAATTCTGAGCTACCCTTTCCAAACCTGACTGTCCCCCATCATTATCCCCTGCTTCCCTGCGAGGGACTGAGAACTTGCGACTGATTCCAGTAAAAGCGAGATTGTGTGTTCTATGCAGAGTAGGCCACGGCCTGCCGTGGTGCAGCGTGAGCTGCTGGCTAGATATGGCGATACATACGGATTGAATTATTTGTTTTCATTTTTCTTTATAGGAGACACCAAAGTAAAATCTGATTTTGCTGGATTTATGGCTTGATCAATCACCCTATTAAGAATAATGATTGCACTCCCTGACCTCGTAGGGAATCAGCGATGAGATTTGATATGATGGTCCAAACATTTTTACAATACAGCTCTTAGCTCGCGTACGACAGTCTATTGACTGAAATACTGTCAATGCACAAATGAGATTATAACCACAGAAGGTCTTGATTGCTTTGGTCTTTTATTCAATACACTCCTCTGTTACAAGCAACTTCGTGGCCTTTTTTTCAAGCCAGCCCAGACATTTCTTTTCTGACAAATGACGCGTTAGTTGGAGGTATAGACAGACTCCTTTCTGCAGTTCTTTCTGTCTTTGGAAGACTTATCTGTGAGAAGACTATTGCATTCGATGTGTCTGCACAGTTCGAGTCATGGGCTCTGCAAGAGCCTCTTATTGGCTGTTCAGCTTTCCGGGAAGTCTGATAGAGCTGTGATGGAGAGAACCGCTGTGGTTTTACGCTCTGCTGGGGCATTGTTCCGCAGTGGGACGAGGAGAGAAGGATGGCTTTAGTGCCCAACTTCCATTTCATTTAAACAAGCAGAATCGCTTTACTTCCCCCACAGGTATAACAATTATTAAGAATTTATATTGCCATTCATTCTGTATAATAATGAACAGAAACTGCTTTTGCACTCTTGACCTTTGCTGTTAGGTAGAAATAAAGAAGCGGCAACAGTGACTACTATGAGACCGTATATATCTGCACCATCATACTTCCTGCCACCTCTTATACTTCGGGAGACAAAGAATTGATGCTGCATCACGCTTGTACTTTCCCACTGCGCGAAATAACCAGCTAATGTGTTTTTTACTTTCTTTTGTATGTTTCCAAAATAGATCTATTTATCGCTTGTATAAATCCACCCAGCATTCCTCACGTATTCTGATTTTTCAGTTAAATATTGTTTGTATTCAAATATAAATATTGCCCAAAATGTAGCATTAATATTTTGCCTACTGAAGTGCAGTTCTGTATCTCATTAAAATTTAAACAGCCATTATGTACGTGAAAGATTTTTTTGTTATAGTTTGCAAGGTGGTATAACAATAATTACCAGAGCGCATCAGTCATTTTTCATCGCCTCATTTATATCACGGGGATAAGTAGCTCCAATTAAAATCCCATTTTACATAAATAGATATGGTTTGTATCAAACCACAGCCTGTTTCCACTTCTGCAATGCTGGCCATAGGAAGTCTTTCTCATTATTCAAAGTGCACGATGGGTTCTGCTTATCTTTTTGCGCTTTAAAAGACATAGCTCCGCGGGCAGGGGAAGCCTTACCGCAGGTTTGGCAGGGAACAAATAACTGCTACTGTAATTATCTATCGGTTTTACTGTTCCAAATATTTTAGCCAAAACTAGTATAATCACGTGTTTATTACTGACACATTACAGTTTGAGTAAGCAGAAACAGAAAATGTTTACTCTGAATTAACAGCTCTAGGAAAAATGGTCTCTTTTTTCTGTTACTCGTGCCTTCACCTCTGCCCCAGCAGCTTTTCTGCTGTATCTGTTTGCATTGTCAGCTATTTGGAAACAACAAATTCGGGGAAACCTGGTAAATTCTCTTCCACTAGGCTATGATTAGCTCTGCAATGAAGCAAGCAGGTTAAAAACATCCTTTCCCTTTCACCGCTCTCTGCAAAAGCCAGTTGCAGTCCCAGGCTATGCCTCCCTGCACTTAGGTCAATCCTCCGCCCCGTGTTCCCTGCGGTGAATGGTGTGACATGTCTCTGCCCTTCTCTTGCATTCAGGCACTAGCATCCCCATTGTTTTGTCTTTTCCATCTGTAACAGCATTCAGCCAGGCCTCCAGATCTCCTCCTGTATTAGGGTCCTGGGAATAGTGTGGCTCCAGAGGTGTAGTTCAAACCCATTTCAGTCACAGGCTGTGTCATCCCACGTGCACATTCTGTGCTGCTGGTGAGAGGTTGCCGTTTTCCTCCGGATTTTGACACTTTTGATTTCTTTGCTACAAATAGGTTGTTGACTGAGGCAATCATAGGTGAGAACTCTTCGTTGCTCCGCACCATAAGCTAGAGCCGCTCATTGCCTTGCAGACATTTTCTGTGCCAGACCTTTGCACCCCGACGTGTGTCAGTACAGCAGAGGTCCCCGGGGAGGAGAGCGAGGCGCACCGGAGAGCAGAGTCGCTGCAGAGCCTTTGTACGCTTTCAAAGCTGGAGCATTACATATGAAATTGCAAATACGAATGGTTCAAAATTCTCTGTGCAGCTACGGGTGGCCTTTTACATCAGTTCTGCAGGGTTGGAGCTTGATGAGTGGAGAGCTGCAGGAATTCTCCACAACTAGCAAAAAAACCAGCAGCTTGGGCCACACTATGGCACCTCTGTAAATTCCCTTTGGGGAACTGGCCTGTCCACCCTGCTGCCCCTATGAACACCTTCACAGATAAGCTATTGAAAAAGAAAATGCTACACTTGGGCTCAAAAATGTGCTGAAATGCCTTCCACAGATCTTTAGGAATGTGCTTGAAGTTAAATAGGAGTTTGGGGGTTGGCCAAAATGAGGAGAAATCAGGAACTTAAAGCAGATGATTTAGCTCAGTGTTGCAAAGGTTTTTCTAACTGCTGTTTTAACATCTGCTTTTTTCTCCAAATCAGCGTCTACCGGCTTTATTTTCCTGCTGTGATTGCTATGACTAAACCCCCTTATTTGTGTCATAACTTAATCACCAGATTCCTCCTCTGAAGTGCTGAAGCAGTAGATAATGTCTGTGTTTTTATTTGTAAGGTCAGGAGCACCAATTCATAGCTGAGGGATCATCAGCCCAGTGAGCTGACAGCAGAGTCAGTCCAGCTTCTGTTTTCTTATAGCCGCGCAACAGAAAATCAATGGTGTCAGGAACATTGGGATAATTCTACTGTTACAATCAATACATGCTGATTAAACTAGTTGTGTCTGTTGGGTAAATTTGCTGCATCATAATTAGAATTATTAATTAAAAATAGGAAATCAATTGACACAAATTAAGCAAAAAAGAAATTTGCTTTATTTCTTTGACACTCTCTCCAGAGGCCTCAATAACTGTGACAACATGGACGTGACCGAGTGACATTTGTCAGATTTTTAATGCTGTCCTGAGTTTTAAAAATTGACTTATAAAACCCTGCTAATGCAGCTCCCAGGAAAGCTGGCATTAGATGTTGTGTGTGCAAGAAGCAGGCCTTTGTTTTATTACAGTTAGTCATTATTCCCTGCCTACCCAAGAGTACAAAGGAGGAGTCTGGTGCGTGATGCTGGGGAGAGGAAGCGGTGGGAGAATGAAAGCCTTGGGGAGCAAGATATAGCCCATCCCATTGTTTTCTGTTTTCAGATAACAAGGATAAACAAATTGATCATTTCTGTGGTGCTTGTAATGGGCTGCTCATTGCTGGCTACTTCCTATAATATGCTGGTGACCTTCATTATTTTCAGGGACATATTATGTAGGACACTGAAGCAGGGGGTCCTTGGTGATTCTCTTTGCAAGGTGTCCTGGGTTCAACATGGAG
>NW_010401955.1:0-3811 GCF_000710305.1 Buceros rhinoceros silvestris
TTGCCTGAATGCGGCTGAGTTTTGTAGTTACTCAAGCAGGAGGTTTTTAGAACTGTGAAATAGTTTCCCTTCCTGCATGCCCCCAGATCAGGTAGAAAATGGGGAAAGAACTGCTAAATGATGTATTTAGAAAAAGCTGTTCTACAAGAGTATTTGAAACATTACAGATCTGCCAGAAGGTCCATTAACATAAATGTTTAACTCAGACACACACAAACTTATGTACCGAAATGAAAATGTTTCATGCATTAATTTGCTGCAGAAGGTACTAACATAACAATTAGAACAACATTCTGCCTGCTTATACTTAAATTTCCTGGGGCGGTGTTTCGGTGGTAATGCATAGCGTTGATATAGGATCTCCGTGACGGCGCAGCGCACCACGGCACTGCGGTGCGTTCTGTTAAATCAAATTCTTACAGTTTTAAACCTGCTGTCAACGGAACTGGGAGGGATTGACAGATACGCAGAGCCTTGGGGAAGGGGGTGCTGGCTTTGGTGCCCTCTCTGGTTGCGGTACGTGGATCAGCCGACGCCGCGTGCCCACGCTCCCGACATCCCACGCCATGTTGGTGCGCTGACAAAGAAACCTGCCTCGTCCTTTAGCTTGCTTTGGAAGTGGAGGGCAGAGACAGTTAAAATAAAGCGGAGGAACCATCGAGCCAGCCAGCGTAACGCGGGGCTTGTTTCATCAGGGATCCTGGTTCGGTTCCATCACATCCATCGTTCTTGCTGGGCTCAGCATTCTCCCCCGGCCCTGCCTCTGCCCTCTCGAGGATACCGGAGTGCCGGGTTATCTCTGCATGCAAGCACTGGCTTTGCTAGCCGGGAGTACAGGAACACCGGGGGGTTCTGCCTCGGTCCCACAGCTGATGCAGAGCCGGTTGTGGTGTTGGCATGCGGATCCCATCACATGGTGCTGCGCTGCAAAGCCTCGACAGCCGCGGCACGGGGTGGGGGAGCCACAACTGCAAACATTCCTCCTCCGAGCAAATGCTTGTCCTAAACGGAGCACCGTAGAATAAAAATGGAAACATAAAAATAGCAGTTGGAAAGATAAAACAGCATTTATAGTACTAATAAAACCGTTGTGGCTTCCACAGGAAAACATGCTTTGTAACCTAATGCTTACCTGGGAAGACTGTCGAGTTTCTGAGAGTTATGGCTGTTTTTGTAAGAGAAGCACAGAGATTTGCTTCAGGGCTGAGTGATAGATTCTCCTGCCTGGAGCATCCCAGTGTGTTTATACATGGCTTGTATGGCAGCTTTCATAAGACATTTACCCCATGATTTGCGATGAGCTTATGTGTGAATAATTAATGGCAATTAATCCTTAATTACAGTAATTAGGCAAGTCACAGGAAATTAAGCTGCAGCTGGAGAAGACCATGCCTGGGAAGAGAGGATTGGGGGCTGTGTGAATGTGCCATTCACTGACAACATTACGAGGATGAGCAGTATTCAGCGGCTTTGGCATTTCTATTGGCAGCCTTGGGTAGGACAAGAACGCTCGACATTAGCAGCAATCTATAGTTGTCTACAAGAGTTTTTAGTTCAAGTGCCAAAATGTTATGTTGCATATGGTGATTATCTAAGTTTATTGGTTGCCATAATTCAAATGGGTGTAATTGTTTTTGGCTTGATAGTGACATTAGAAACTGAAGCTTTTATGTGTTCATAGGTTCTGCTGGCATCAGCCGTGGTTCAACTTCAGGAAACAATTCATCCAGGTTTGCAATTATGAAAACGGATACTACAAATGGCTCGAAATTAACGGAGAAATTTTCAGTGATTAAAAAAAAGACAACGGCAAAACTGGCAGTTTCTTGGTTGAGCAGCTAATTGCTTTATTATTAGCTGCCTTTCCCATTAAGATGGGGTTTGCACAAGGTACGGCGTGTGCGGAGTCTGCAGGCTGGTCTGGGGAGCGGGACCAGGCAGGAGAAAAATGGGAGAGCTGGCAGCAAGCCTCTGCAGGCAGAACAGCCCCACGCGAGGAGATCTCCCAGGCTGATCCCCGGGCCCGCCACGGGGCTCAAAGGCACGTCTGCGCTGGAAGCTGTTCACCCTGGGCAACCCATGGCGAGGCTGTTCTGCAGCTCAAGCGCCGCAGCCTTCCCCGTCATTACCGTGCAAAGTTTTTACACCTCATGATTAAACATGTTTCTGTAATTTACTGGGTTTCCAAGTGGCGGTGTTTGTGCCAGCAACAATCTGGGGCAGAGGCATGGAGGGAAGCACACATTAGGATCAATGAAACCTACAAAAAGCAATCAGTAATTTATGAGCTTGTGGAAAAATGCCCACATGTTCTCATCAAATTATAGGGTTCCTGTAATTCACTCAGTGACTACAAGGTGCACGCTCCCAAACCTGCTGTGGTGTGTTAACTGAGCCTCTGATTAGATTTAATCCAAACAACTAATCTGTTACAGGGTCCTGAATACAGAGGTGATGCGGCTGGGCCAGGGTATTATTTCAGACCAAGATGACAACTGCGGAGGAGGAGGTCGGCCAGTTGCACCCTAAACATGTACTGCGGTCTGCTGCGGGTCGGGTGCGGGTACAGCCACCCAGCCGAAACCCCACGCGGGTGCCTTGGAGTCCCTCGTGCAGTGCGAGCGTGGAGCAGGGGAGGCGGGAGGGAGATCTCTTACGGCTTAGAAATCAAAGCCTGTAGCCAGATGTTTGCGAGATCTGTACTTGTGTGTAATATGGAGACGTGTAAAAACTTCAGCTCCTCGCGTGTGGAATCTAGATCAATTTTTAATTTACTTGTACGCATGGATGACTCATTTGAGAAAGGAAACCGTGGCATCAAAAAAAAGACATTTCAGTGTGCATAGGCTGCTGCATTTGTCTGGTTCTCATGCACTCCGGCGTGGAAATAAGTCACAGTATCTTAATAATGGTCTTGATTTTATAAATGATTTTTCCCCTTGAAATAAGCAATCCATTCATTTTAATATGTAGAATTGGTTTGCTAGCAGGGCGACAGTTTAAAAAGACTTCCAACTGTGACACAAGTGCAACCATATTGCTTCCTATTACTCGCTAAGGTAGTTGTTTAGAAGAGAGAATGTTCTCCCTGGAAATGTTTAAAGTGCTGTAATTTTATTTAGGATAATGAGGATTTATAACAGTTTTACCATATGAAAACCTGCCTTTAGACAGAGCGAGATCGTCAGTGGTGGTTATTGAGCGTGCGAGCGGTGGGGTGTGTGCGTGGCGAGGCGGGGGGAGCTCTTCGGCTCCGGTCGCGCGCCGTATCCGTCAGCGGGCCCAGAACATTCCCCGCCGCCGCCTGGGCTAATTCATCACCAGCACGTATGGATTTCTCTGCTTTAATCGCTCTAGATGTTAATTAAAATCCTGTTTCATAGGATATTTTAATTTCGAGGTTTGCCCAGCTGTACAGCCGTGGCTCCGCTGCCGGGGCTGGGCTCTCTGGTAACAAACAGCCGGGTTTCAGCCTAGACGGGAATTCGGGGGGGATTCCAGCCCGGCGGAGGCAGCAGGCAGTCCGGCCGCCGGTTTAACGGGGATTGGGGCTCCAGCGCTATGTGCTGCTTCACCACGAGGTTGTCTGCGTTTATTTTTGTTGTTTGGCCTTTCAAGGTTTTTACCTCTTTAAAAATGTTTTTCTTTTAATTACGGATGCTGCTCACTGTGCAGCACCGGCCGGGCTGGTACCGGACCGGGGCACTGCCCTGCCAACGCCTTCAACGCCCTGTTTATGAATACGAAGGAGGAGGAACTGAACTGTTGCAGATTTTATCAGGGTTTATCTCCGCACTGAAAATCTTAGCTC
>NW_010401955.1:3854-6064 GCF_000710305.1 Buceros rhinoceros silvestris
AGACGAAGTATGACTAACTGAACTGTTACAGATTTTATCAGGGTTTATCTCCTCACTGAAAATCTGAGCTCTCAAAACATTTCTAATTTCCCTTATTTGAAGGCTCAAACAGTTTCAAATTACTGCCCGTGGATTGTTCTTGACATGGAGAATGGTAAATTTGAGCTGAGGAAACGCTGGAATGTGTGGTGTGTGCTTTTCCCGAACAAGGGAATTCAACGGGTAAATTACAGTCATTTACTTGGAGTGTAATTTACTGAGAGCCTTTAGGCAAATGCAGGAGAAAGGACAGCAGAACAGAAAAAATAGCTCGAACGGGGGCTCCCCCCCGCTCACATGCAATACAACCTATATTCACGTGACAAGGATAATAAAAACTTTCTTATTTAAAATACGTATAATTCTTGCTATTTTTTCAATTCATAAGGCAGGCGTTTGTGAGTATGGATGAGTTATGTGAAGATGAGATTTTAAATCTTGCTGAATTATCCACACATCTTCCTCCCACTGTGTGTTTTGCAGGTGTCAGTATCTCTGTATGGTCACCCCGTATCTGAAATTGATAAAACGGCTGATTTTATGCCTAATAACAGATCACGTATCTGAAACTGTCACTGAGCTAAATGGAAATTGCTGCTCTCATCCTATGGAAATATTCAATACTTAATTGATCCTTTAAAAATAAAAACGTTTATCTAATAGAATCTGCAACAAAGATACACACTTGAATTTTTATTTGAAATTAGGGCGTAAAACTAAATACTGGTGAATTTTTCCTTCGTTTAAATGGTAGAAATGTGGCAAAGGAGTGGCCAGCGTGTTGTGATCTCTAAGCACAGGCACACGCAGGCTCCTTCTGCGGCGCGCTGTGGCCGAGGTGTTCCACGCGGGCAGCGCGCCGCGGGCAGGGCTGAGCAAGCAGCAGGCAGAGCCGTGGGGTGGGTCTGGGCAGCATATTGCAGCGTGACACTGAAGTTGTGCCCTGCATTACCCTGTGCCGTAACTGATGGCTGAAGAGAAGCGCATGCTATGCTAATCCTTTGTTAGAATAGCTTGTTAAATTGCGGTTGCCAATTTAAAATAAACTACGGAATGCTCGTCTATATTTTAAGGTTTGTAGTCCACAGTCGTTCTGAAGCTGTTTTTCAACTTTATGTTGCATGCACACTATTCTGCCTTTGCACACAAGGTCAGCATGTTCGCTAGTTTAATAGCAGACCATCAAGAACAAAATCAATGAGCTGCATGTTTCGCACCAGTATCACAAGGGATTTTCCCATTTATAGCACATTTGTGTACTGATCCCGAGTTTAAAATGACAATATTGATGCTCTGTTAGAGCTGTGTCGAAATGGACATTGTACGGTTGATGCGAAAAGTTGTCTGAACTTGCTTTTTTCCCAGACTCACGTTATACTTTTTGTCTACCTTAACAAATATAAACGAGCCCAGCGGAGCTCCCTGCGCCGCAGCGTAGGCAGGCGAAGCTCTGCCTCGGGTGCTGGCGATCGGGGGGATTTCTAGACCGTGGATCAGGAAAAAAAAAAACCCCGAGGTCCTTCAGAGCTGGAGTGAGGAGATTATGAGGCTGCGTCTAAATAATCATTCGCACGCTGATTGCTGAAAATCAAGTGGTGTTATTGCTTATGGATGAGACCAGGCAGCTCTGCCCAGGGAAGACGCAAGCGCGACTTCTGTGGGAATTTTCTGAGTCCTGGTGTGGTGTCGTCAGCCGCCACCAGCTCTGCGGGAGGGATCGCTCCCGGTCTGCAGGAAACATATCCTGTGCCACGGAGAGGAAACGTTACTTCTGCAGAAGAAAATGATTTAATGTTGGTAGAAGGGTTATTCATTTATAAGGGATTAAAAATGACTCCAATATAATACCTTTAATTTGTAATAATGGTCTGCGGGGCTGTTTCCTGTCTAAAATAAACCGTTTGACTGGCATGTTCATTTTGATCCGTTCGGTGGCGTGCTATATTAGAGGGGATAAAGGTATTATTTTCAGCTCCTGTATATTCAGTTAAGCTGGTGAGGACTTGCCGTTGGTGTGGTCCTCAGGCCAGGGGTGGCAGGGCGCTGTAAGGCTGTCCCCTCACCCACGCCTGACCCCGGGGAAGCCGGATTCCTCACCTGCCTGGGGAGTCGAGTCCCTGCCCTGCCGCGACTCAGTGCCCGGCACGGCTCCGCGAGCGGGACGCCACCAC
>NW_010401955.1:6154-8510 GCF_000710305.1 Buceros rhinoceros silvestris
TGCCCGGCACGGCTCGGCAGGCAGGACCCCGGCACAGGGGCACGGCCACATTGTTAATTGTGTTAATGGAAGCAAAGCAAGTAAAAGTTGAAGCCTGGGGTGTGCAGAATGCTTTTGGCTTGGAGGGATTGCAGAAAAGACAAAAAAAAAAACCAAGAAGGAAACCTTTGCACTTGAACTCTGCTCATAATTATGTGTCACTTTCTGAAGAGCGAATGCTCGCGTGTCTGGAGGTGGGTGACATGTTGCACAGTCTGGACCCCCGTGGCTGCGGTACCCGGGCTCCTCAAAGCCAAAAAAAAAAACCAAGAAGGAAACCTTTGCACTTGAACTCTGCTCATAATTATGTGTCACTTTCTGAAGAGCGAATGCTCGCGTGTCTGGAGGTGGGTGACATGTTGCACAGTCTGGACCCCCGTGGCTGCGGTCACAGGGCTCCTGGCCTGACATCCCGACTCGTGGAGCCCAGAGCTGCCTCTCGCCCCAGTCCCCTTTGCAAGGCCCCTTTGGGGTGGCCGCACTCGTTCTGGGCACAGGGGTGGTGGCTGTGCTGTGTCCAAAGGCATGCAGGTGACGAGCTACGTCCACCCTCACTCGTGCTTCCAGAGATCAGTCGCGTGTCCCTGGCAAGGCTTGATTTGTCTGTTGGCTGGGAAGTAAACAGGCAGAGAACAGCGCGCTCTGATTCAGCAGACGAGGTGTCACCATCTTTTCAGGATTTAATAACAGGTTTCGCATTGTTGGGTACTGGTTTTGTTAAAGTTTCAGGTTTGGGGATCACTGGAAAATCTCAGCTTCCTTGTCAAAAAGACTCGGCTTCCCGTCTCTACAGGCACGTTGAAAAGGTTGAAAAGGTGACCAGAGTCTTCAACACAGGAGAGCAGATAAACAGGCTCCCTATTTATTACTGCACAAATTCTCATGCTTTTTAAATTAGCATCGATGCGGGGAGGAGGAGAGAGAGGAATCGGACGCGTGTTTTTGTGAACCGTAATACCAGCAGCTTGCTAAAGGGCAGCATTCTCCGAAGATGCGACCGGTGCTGGTGTGCCTGGAAGCACTAGGCAGTAAAGAAAAATGATGCAAAAATCCCTAAATTCTGAAAAAACCCAAACATTCAAAGAGGTGTCTTTCAGTGGAACTAAAGAATAAACAGCAAAGCAAAATAAACATACAATGCTTGCAAATTGACTTTTGTTACAGATCAAAACTAGGAGACAGAGCACTGTCTGCGAGGCAAATACAAGCAGAGTTAATCTGAATAAACATTTCCAGCACGGCTGTTGTGGAAGAAAGGCACGCTCTCCGAGCGGTGTTTGCTACAAAGTGCTGATAATAGCGCGGATTCCTGCTCTCCTGCTTTAATTCTCATGTATTTAGTGCAGAGCTGCTGTCAGGTTTACTGGGAAAGGCAAAAAAAGAGAACCAACAGAGCCAGTTTTGATTGGAACAGGCAGGATTAAAATGCAGGATTATCCCTGCACAGGGCTATATCGGGTATGCGGCTCACTGACCTTTCGGAGGAGCGAGCGTGTGTGGAGTTGTGCTAGAATAAATCCTAATGCCCGTGAACTTCCCGCGAGCAGCAGCCAGCACACAAAGGGCGTCCTGGGCAGGGCTCTGGCTACCTGTGACCAGCGCCGGGGCTTTGCCTGTGCCGGGGAGAACCGGGAATTCCAGTTCTCTGCCCAAACCGCGTCTTTGTATGAATCTGTGCTTGGAAATAATGTTCCTATAGGTTCCAGTGATATAAATAATGTATGTGGAGAAGCTCATAAATGTAAGCTCGAATTTTCCTCAGTAGTTTTTGTTCTCAATCACCTTGATGAAACAATCTTGAAGGCGCTCTCCTTTCCGTGGCATTTGGAATGAGTCCCTGACAGGCTGATTTTCCACCCCTGTTGTGATGCTGCTTTCTCTAGTTAATATTCCTCTGTAAGTGTCGCACCAAAGTAAACCAAAGGAGCCCAGCTCATGACACTAAGGCTGCATTTGCATTAATTATGCAGTCAGGGCTGGTGAGAAAATGCTGTCACAGAGAGAGAGGCAGTAAATGAGAACCCTCCGAGTGCGCCTGAATGAAGAGCATTAAGTTCATTTACATGGGAGCAGGACAAGGCGCAGGCTGGGGAGAGCGAACAATGGCATTTCTCTTGTCGGCTCGCCCGCGTTATTGTTCTGCGGCTTAATGACTTAAAGGCAGAGTGGTTGCGCTGACAAAAAGACAGCCAGGATCCCTCTGGCATTAATAACGGCAATAATAATTAATAATAGCCCCCTAATCGGGAAGCGCATGTGTCCCCGCGTTGGCCAGGCCCTGGGAAGGCCGTGGCCTGGCCTGGTGCAGTGCGAGGTG
>NW_010401955.1:8916-12101 GCF_000710305.1 Buceros rhinoceros silvestris
TGGGCGGCACGGCGGGGCTGCCAGACCGGGCTCTGCTGGGGAAGAGAGAGTATCTGTCCACTGGTTTATTTTCTAGAGATTTCTCGTGTGCTCGCAGCACTGAAGGCTTTAGTTCTGTCGCAATATTGCTCCTCTTGGTGCCAGGACAAATGGCCGAGAACGGCTCAGTGCACCTCAGCAATCTCGCCCTGTCCACCCCCAGGACGGAGGTCCCCACCGACAGGGTGATGCTGTCGGGCTCCCTGGTCAGCAGCCGCATCCCAACCCACCTTCAACCAGCAGCGACTCCTTTGGCGGACACCCAGACCGGGGTTGGAACCTGGCTGAAACGCTCTCTGGGTGCTGTGCTGCGTGGACTCCACAGGAGAGCGCGGTGCAGAAGGGAGAGTGCCTGGGCGGTTTGGTGCCTGGTGCCGCACTCCCGCCCCAATCCCACGGCGATTCCCACCCCAGTCCCACGGCGATTCCCACCCCAGTCCCACGGCGATCCCCTGTGAACTGCAGAACGCCCATGTTGGACGTGGGGCCACCCTGCTCTCCCACTGCCCGCGGCCACCCCTTGTCCCTCCCGCCCCGGGGGTGGATCTACGTAGGAACCATGTTTGCCATAGGGAGCTGTGCTGGCAGTGATGGCTCCTGTGCTGAGTCCTGGTGATTTCACCATGGGCACGTGGCAGCCATCAAAGACCTCCCCAGATTCTTCTTCTGCCTGCTGTGTGCCTGTGTGCATCACGTACTTCACGGAGGGGAGGCAAAATTGGTGACCCACATGCCGGTGGAGATCCAGATGTGGACAGTGTACATATGGTCACCAGGGGAAATACCAGTACAGATGTGAAAACGTACAGGTGTGCTCCTCGGTCCTTCGTGAGGAAAGGTTAATCTCCCAGTAGTACAGTACTGTACAGTAGTTTGGGACTTTCTTCATCAAAACATGGAGGTTTCTTTCAAAGTTCAAAACTTGTTGTCATCTCTACTTATCTTCAAGACTTTCAGACACTGTAAACTACAGTTTAAATTTAAAGTGACTGATTTTATTCATATGCTGACATAATTTTCCATGGAATGATTTATATTTCAATAATAGCTTAAATCATGATTTGCATTCCGTGCTTTGATGTCACGCAGGTGTCATCACAAGATAAACTCCCGTGTCTGAGAGACAACAAATTGCGCTAAAGTAGTCTAATGAAAATCTCGTGGGTGACTATGGAGTGGTGTCAGCAGCGACCCGCAGCACGGGCACTTGTGTGCAGTTAAAGGAGGACGGAGTTTGTTCCTAGGTGTCATTAGCTCTGACACCATTGCACGGTACCAGTTTACACTGATACGAACCCTATAATACTACATCACGCTTTTATCCACTAAATAAAAACCTGCCCTATGTTTTATTACAAAGTAGGTGGCCTGGAGGAAAAATATATGTATTCTTTCCTTTTGGAATAAAATATGCATTTGGGCTTCTCATTTCATCTCCAATCTGTGTTATTCCTTAAAAATGCAGAACTGCCTGAAGTCCTCTTTAATATTTAATTCAACAACTTTTTAATCTGTCATTATGCTGTGATGAAGTAAGCATCAAGTGTCGCTGAAAAAGATTAAATTATACTTGGAAATAGGAATTGAAATGATTTAGGGTTGGAGGCTGAATATTTGCTTTGCACAAGTAATAATAGTAGGAGCTTGGGTGAAGCACGGGTTTGGATCTGGCTCTAAAGCCTCTGCCGATCCCCTCTCCCTGGTGGCTGCCCCTTGATTTACTCTGGCACTGCCAAGCTTTATTTGATTTAAATGGGGGTAGGAAGTGGAAATTCCACACTACAATACATTAATTACTCTCTGCTACTCTGTACACTGATTTTCTTTTTCTCTGTAAACATCATAAACCCTGATGCAGGCAACCCAGTGGATAGCCGCTGCGAGCTGCCCTATAATTTCTTGTTAACAAGCTTATCTTAAAATGGAAAAGCAGGAATAATTAATATCTACCTCTGGAAGAATGGATGGTGGGAAGCAGCGGAACACTTGTTCCTGTCCGTTCATGAGGGATGCCCCCATGTAACGAGGGGACTTGTGCCAACATCATCCAATTGCTTAACTTTGGCTTTTGCTCTCCCTTCTCTTTCTGAAGTCGCCTTCGGATCTCTCTGCCGGGAGAGAAGGGGAGGAGCGATATCGCATTGCAGCCGTGTGGCCCCCAGAGACCCGGGTTCCCGATCTGCTGTACGTGGAGCCACCCCAGCAGGGCTCATGCTCCCGCCTTGGTCACGGCTGATGCGCGTCAGGAGCCGCGTGCCCGGTCCGGCGCTGCGGGCACAGCCCTTCTCTTGGGGAGCGCTCTGCGCCCAGCGGTGTGTGGTGGGGGGAGGCCAGGGGGCAGCGGGAAGGACACCCGTGGTGCCCCCAGCCCCTGGACGTCTCAACGCCCTCCCACGTGGCAGCTGTTTCCAAACGCGTATGTTAAAGGTAGTTGTGGTGAGTTGTCCGGGGAAGACTGTCTTTGCAGCTTTAATGGCACCACTGCCTGATGGAGGAAAAATTACCTCGAAGTACAGCGTTCGCTGGGGCGTGAGGGAGAGGAGCCAGCCTGGGGGGTTTTGGAAACCCCTGTAATAGCTGCCTGTGTTTCAGGCAAATGGCGTCTCCCCTCCTGCAAGGGTTAGCGCGGAGTCGGCTGTACCCTGCAGTCAGCCTGCGAAACGGGGCCACGTTATCTGCTCACAGTTCTGGCAACGCCGCGCTTTCCCGTGCAGCCCATCATTGTACACAAGGACCCAGTCCCTCCTCTCCAATGCATTATTTATAATTATTCTCCCTTCTTTGTACAAATGTGAATATCTGTATAAATAATTGATTGCAACTATTAATTAGGGGACATGTGATATTTTTACACAACTCGTGTTTTCTCATGGTGTTTCTGAGTGCACCAGCAGCTCCGTCTCTTGGCTGACGGTTTCGGTCCCGCTCCCCGTTGGCCGGCGCTCTTTCGCCCAGTGCAGGAGGGTCTCCCGCGGGCTGGGGGGGCCCTGCCAGCTGACGTAACCACAGCCCAGCGCTCCCGGCCGAGGGGACGTGGCTGGATTTCGTCTGCGGGGAGCGCTCCCCGCTGTGTGCTGCTGGCCCCCGGCCGGGCAAGGCTGGCAGCGGGGGAGGGCCCGCCCCCCCCGCGGGGCGGAGGGGGCCCG
>NW_010401956.1:0-2604 GCF_000710305.1 Buceros rhinoceros silvestris
TTTTAAAAACAATATTGTAGGTGGTAGGTGAAGTGAATAATAGAGGTGTTCTTAATTACTTTTTTCATTTTCTTACTTCCTGAACTGAATCTGTCCTTCAGCAAGTGTTTGAGCACAAGCCCATTTTAATCACTTACAGCAGTCTTACTAAGATGACTATTCTCTTGCTTTAAGTCCAGTCTAGGCTTAAGGACTTAAAATCACAGAATGTTTTGGGTTGGAAGGGGCCTTTAAAGGTCATCTGGTTCAATCCCCCTGCACTGAGCAGGGACATCTCCAACTAGATCAGGTTGCCCAGAGCCCCATCCAACCTGACAGGTTGAATGTTTCCAGGGATGGGGCATCTACCACCTCTCTGGGCAACCCGTGCCACCACCTCTCTGGGAACCCATGACAGTGTTTTACCACCCTCAGTGTAAAAAATTTCTTCCTTATCTAGTCTAAATTTCCCCTCTTTTATTTTAAAACCATCACCCCTTGTCCTGTTGCAACACGCCCTACTAAAAAGTCTGTTCCCTTCTTTCTTATAAACCCCCTTTAAGTACTGGAAGACCACAATAAAGTCTCCCTGGAGCCTTCTCTTCTCCAGGCTGAACAATCCTGACTCTCTCAGCCTGTCCTCGTAGCAGAGATATTCCATTCCTCTGACTGGTTTTGTGGCCCTCCTCTGGACCCACGCCAACAGGTCCATGTCCTTCCTGTGCTGAGGCCTCCAGAGCTGGGCACAGTACTCCAGGCGAGGTCTCACCAGAGCAGAGTAAAGCAGCAGGATCACCTCCCTCGACGTGCTGGCCTCGCTTCTTTTAATGCAGCCCAGGATATAGTTGGCTTTCTGGGCTGTGAGAGTGTATTGTTGGCTCATGCCCAGCCTTTCATCCACTAGTACCTCCAAGTCCTCTGCAGGACTGCTCACAATCACATCATCTCCTAGCTTGTATTGATACCAGGAGTTGCCCTGACCCAAGTGTAGGACCTTTCTCTTGGCTTTGTTGAACCTCATGAGGTTCACCGGGGCCCACTTCTCCAGCTTGTCCAGGTCCCTCTGGACGGCATCCCATCCCTCAGGCATGTCAGCTGCACCACTCAGCTTGGTGTCAACTGCAAAGTTGCTGGGGGTGCATTCCATCTTGCTGTCTATGTCATCGATGAAGATATTAAATGTCCTGGTCCCATTACAGGCCCCTGAGGGACACCACTTGTCACTGATCTCCATCTGAACATTGAGCCATTGACCACTATCCTCTGGATGCAACCACCCAACAAATTCGTTATCTACTGAACAGTCCACCCATCAAGTCCATGTCTCTCCAATTTAGAGAGAAGAGTATTGCGAGTGACCATGTCAAGGCTTTACAAAAGTCCAAATAGATGACATCCATAGCTCTTCCCTTGCCTTAAGATGTACTATTATGGGGAAAAAAAATGCCAGTGTAGTTCAGATATGTTTAGATGGCATCTTTGTCCCTACTGGTGTAGCAGACGTAGCATTCAAACTGCGACTTTGGCACTTGTTTCCTCAGACACAGAAATTCTGTGCCATGGCTGGTAACAACGAATCAGTGCTCCTATTGGAGCGTAAGAGTAGAAAGTGAGAGAATAACGTAAGGAATGCAAGGAACATAAGGAGAGGAATGTAACTGAAAAATCTCTCTGCAGAATTATCCCTGGCTTTGAAATCCCTTTGGGCCTGGAAGATACGTGGTCCTCACGGCTGCAGGAGATTCATCCCATCCAGATTCATCTCAGAAGTCCCTGCAATGAAATGGTGGTGAAGCTGGTGTTTTGTGAGAGCTGGCTGCACTGTGAAGTTTTGGAGAACAATACAAGTGCAGCATAAATGCTTGGTCCATTCACTGAGTGACTTGAAGGGCTTTGCTGATTCTGTGGGACAACTTAGGATGACCTAAACCCTCCAGCAAAAGTCTGCATCTCCAAGAAAGGCCTGCTATAATTCACTGTCATTATCATTAAGTAATCTTGACAGCGAGCTTGCAGCTCTATATGTGTGATTAGAAATCCCATTGAAATAGATGGTGTTTTAAATGGAGTGAACATAATATTTTAACAATAATTTGTTTCAAAAGATATCAGAGGCCAAATACCAAGCCTGGGTAACTTCAACAGGTGGCTCATTCCCTGGTTATTTGACAGGACAAAACTGGCTGAATCATGTTGCTTAACTGTCAGGCAAGAGGTACATCTGGCTAATGGTCTCCCTTCCTCAGTCATTCATGAAGCAGAGGTAATACTGATGAGTGGATGTATTGACGTGCAAGGTTTGTGCTGTTAGCTAGCCAAATGGAGACTGGAGTGGGAAAGAAAACAGCATTCTGGATTTCTCTGCATTGCTCAGCTGTGCCTAGGTTTTTGCAAAGAAACATGCCTTTTTCTGTTCTGTAGAACATTTGTATTGATATACACAACTTGTAAGCTGAAAGAGCCCTAGGCTGGCAAAGTATAAAGCCCTTCGAAAGGTACTAGGGACCTGTCTGTTTTGGTGGACGCCTCTAAGACCATCATTTGTTTATTAAGGAATTTTTTGAATGAGGTTTCTCTCACATGTTTTTAATACTTGGAGGGGTGGGGCGGGGCGGGCGGAGGGTG
>NW_010401956.1:2676-24422 GCF_000710305.1 Buceros rhinoceros silvestris
GGTAACCCGGTGGAAACATATTGATCATCCTTTCAGTTACAACGTTTAAACATAAACTGACAGCTAGCTGACTCCAAAAGTTCTGCATTTGGACTTCATAATTACTTACTCAATAGGTATGAATTGCCCTAATTATTTACGTGTTCCTGTGTAGCTTGGGATATTAAAAGTTCTTCTTTTTCCTCATTGAGAAGATGAGTGAGGTACTCAGAAAAGCAGTATGACCTGTGCTGTGGATCTGTATCTTTACTCCATGTTGATACATACACACAGAGCTCTCCAGGCTCATCTTGGTGTGGAACAGTCCTTGTTCTTAAAAGGGAAAGACTAGGGTCACCATACAACATCAGATCTTTAGAATGTATGGCACATTGATCTTTGATCTTTGAAGCCAGAAACTTCTGCCGTCTCACAGGGAGATGAAAGATCTCTGTGATGCACCCAGTCAGTTATGAATAATTTGGCAGTGGTATGTGTGGGATGATGCCATCCTGACTGGTCAGTGCCTCTAGGGGAAAGGTTTTCTTCCACTTTCTGCAAAACCCATCATGACGTATGTTTATACTGGTCATAAAACTGTCTAGTCTCTATTAAAACTCCAGACACAGTTACTTGCGTCTGAAGTTTCTGAGAAAGCAAAACTTGAAAGCCAAATGAAAGATATATGTTGTTAATCATTTCTTGTAGTTGTCTACTCGTTGGTTTTTTTATTACCCTTTATTTTGTCTGTAGCACCTGATACTATTTTACTTGTATTTAGCTGAGAATGAAGATGTATTTTAAATTACAGAGCAGCAGACGTAGGCATAGTCCGTGCTTTTAGTGGCCACAGCCTGTAGCTGTAATGTAACAGCCCCAACATACCTGGTTCAGGCTGAATCTGACCTTTGTCAAATGAGGTTTGAGGTTAAGCTTCACCAGATAAAAATCTTTCAGGAGACAAATACAAAATTACTTGCTTTTCAATCAGAATATCTCTGTTCTTTGAGATTGTCCTTGCGTTTATTGGTGTCATCTTGAGAAGTGAAATTTTTTAATGTATTTACGAAGATTTATAGATTTCTTTGGCAGACGATATTGGTTAGATTTTGCCTGGGACAAAATGCTCCTTTGACACATGCCACGCCGCATTACGCATCTCAGTATGTGGCAATTCATATGCTTAGTTCATTTGCTAGATAGATGATAATGTCAGAGGGTAAATTACAAAATCACAGAAGCTGAAGAGACCTTAGAGGGGTCATCTTGTCCAGCCCCCCTGCTCAGGCAGGATCACCTGGAGCCAGTTGCACAGGACCACTGGCATACGTCCAGCTGGCTTTTGAGTATTTCTTTCCATGGGTGGAGACTCCAAAACCTTCCCGGGTGGCCTGTGCCAGTGCTCGATCACCGTTACAGTGAAAAAGTGTTTCCTGATATTCAAAGGGAACCTTCTGTGTTTCAATTTGTGCCCATTGCCTCTTGTGCTGTCACTAGGCATCACTGAAAATGGCCTGCCTCCATGTTCGTTACACCCTCCCTTCAGGTGTTTGTACACTTCAGTAGGATCCCCCCTGAGCCTTCTCTTCTCCAGGCTAAACAGTCCCAGCTCTCAGCCTTTCCTCGCAGGAGAGATGCCCTAGTCCCCCAGTCATCTCAGCAGCCCTTTGCTGGACTCTCTCCAGTAAGTCCATGTCTCTCTTGTACTGGGGAGACCAGTACAAGAGTAGAGGGGAAGAATCACCTCACTTGAACTCCTGGCAACACTCTTCCTAATGCAGCGTGGGACACCATTGGCCTTCTTTGCAGCAAAGGCACACTGCTGGCTTATGGTCAACTTGTTTCCCACCAGGACTCGCAGGTCCTCTCTGTCAAGTTACTTTCCAGCTGGTTGTCCCCCAGCATGTGCTGGTTGTCCCTCACCAAGGTACAGGAGTTGGCATTTCCCCTGTTGAACTGCATGAGGTTCTTGTCAGCTCATTTCTCCAGCCTGTTGAGGTCCCTCTGGATGACGGTACAACCCTCTGGCATGTCAGTCACTCCTCCCAGTTTTGTGTCATTCACAGACTTGATGACAGAACACTCATCCATCATCCAGATCATTAAGGCTAGTTGCTTGCCTCCAACTAGACTTCATAACAGTGATCAAACAGATAAGCAGTTAAGTCAGGTTAACGTTATCTTGATGATTGTGGTTAAATCTGAAGGAAAAAAAAACAACCTCAAAGTAGCATAGACCAAATGTGAAGGGCTAAAAAACAAAGCACAATTCTGTTTTCAGAAGAATTCTTGAGGGAAGCAAAACAGTTTCTGTGCACGATGGTATTTTAATGACTAGACAGTGCCTTTCTTTTCTGTTTGTTAGTATTTTTAAGAACATGATGAGCTGAAAACAATTGCCTTATAGTTAAGGGTAATCCTTACCTGGGTAATGGAGGGATTCTTCCACTCACAACCTTTACAAACCTCACTTGAATCTCTGTCATTTGGTGGCCTGGTCTGGAGGCAAAATGCAAGTGATAGTGTTCTACAGGTAACTACAAGTGATAGTGTTCTACAGGTAACTACAAATAACTTCTTGTGATACTTGGTACAGAGTGTAGCAAGATACAGCTTGTAGAAATGTGTTGCAACATGCAACAAGTTTCTATAGGGGCTTTTCTCTGTTTCCTTGTCAGCTAACTCTTGAACTTCTTAAGAGATTTCTTGTGTGCCTTCGTAATAGCCCTCCTGGGGATTTCACTGGCTGTCCTCCATGTCCCCTAGAGGGTGAGGTTGCACACTAGGCTGATCACAAAAAGCGGTGCATTGGAGAATATTAGAATATCCCTTATAAAGGTTTGTCTTTTTTTTCCTTCTCTTTTCTAACAGCTAAATATGGTTGTCTTCACAGTATCATCTTGTTAATAAATAACCTGTAGCGTTATTGTTTTGGAAGGTATTGTCCTCACTTTGTAAGCTATTGTCTCAAGACTTCATAGCATGAAACTTTTGTATCTGCGTGAACAAAGAAATCTGCTAAAAATTTTGTCTTTAGAGCTCCATCACCAAAAAGCATTTAAGATGCCTCTGTCTGTAGTTCTTTAATCTGCCCTGTGAGGAATTCAAATTACAGAAGTCTTTGTCTTATTAATTAAGACACAACACGTCTTAATTTCAGTGACACCCAAGCGAAGTGCTACTGTTAAAGTAGTTGTGCAGGTGGCTTTTTCACAGGGTCACTAAGAACTATAGAATGAGATAGTGAACATTGTTCCTTCCTATTGTTAATAAGGATTAAAGATGCTTCAATGAAAAAGTTTATTAACTTTTAGTACATGTGAGTTCACATGTATTTTCATACTGATGCGACTGAAAGTAGTTTTGCACTGAATGAAAGTAAATATAAGTTTAATTCAGATATAAGTTGCCATTACTTCTAGACTGTATTGCTAAAGAAATAGCTACAATGCTATGATTATTGTTTTCCAAAGCTGTCAAAATACTAGCTTATAGATCATCTGGAACAGAGGATGGAGAACACTAGTTCCTCCCACTTCTTAATGATCTGAAAGTGCCGTAAAACTGGCAATCCTAATCTTGAATCAGATCTTTCAAACACAGTTTTTCTTCAGAGCTTGTCTTTTGTTGGAAGTGATCTTTTACTGCCAGAAAATGAGAAGAATTGAAGGCTCTACCAAAACTTTTTTTCCTTTTAAAGTGCCAGAATAGTAAATAGACTTTTTAATGGAATTCTCCAGCATAAGGACCTTCTGTAAATCAGTATGAAGTTCATGAACAATTTGCACAGAGGGAATCTGATACATGCTGTTCAGCAGATGTTGCCTGTTTCCTGGTGCTGCTTGTTGGGTAAGGCAGTTCCAAACATGCGGTACCTGGTAGCAAAATTATTTAGCTTTGTTAATTGCATTCTTAAAATCAGGATGTGCATGGTACGGTAGGGGTGGAAAGGCTGGCTTCCTGCTGTTTGCTAGGCTTCGATCGCTGCTGCTGTTATGTGGTGCCTTATAGAAGTTGCCTCTTTCGCTTATACCCACGTGTGCTTCTGTAAAGTGCTAACAGGACAGCGTAGGAGCTGTTTTAGTTCAGAGGTTTGTGCATATGTATAGTCACAGTTTCTTGTAACTCTGATGTGGAGCTTTTCCAGTGTGCACAGCATCAGGTCTGGCAGGTGGCGGTGAAGTAGCACCCAAAAGCCACAGTGAGATATGTCCCTGTGCAGGCATGAGAGATGGTCACCTCCAGCTGCAGAAAAGCTAAAGGAGTGACTACAAGTTCTCAGTGGGGAAGGAAGGATTAACAGCCATTCCAGCTGAATGGTGCCTCCAGATCCCAGGCCATGCTGCCTCCCATTGTGATTCCCTCCTGTAATGCTACTGATGTGTCACTCCCTGCCTCCCCTCCTCCCCATAGACATGGTCTTCCCCTTTTGAATCACAGTACTGCTGCCATTTTGTAGCAGCTGAGAGCCACAGCCTGGTGTCCACATGCTGTGTGCCCAGTTCTCATGGTGTCCATGGGCAGCGACCACTGCAGGTGATGGGCTAACACAGTATTGCTGGAAGCCAGCAGTGGTCCAAGGGGGAGATCTTGACTCTGGGCAAAATGCCATTGATGTCAGCTTAGGCAGGATCTCACCAAGAGTGCATAGTCCGGACACTGAAACGGGGAAGCTCTCTCAGTGTATCTCTCTGGTTTCCCTTTGCCTCTGATATACATATTATTTTTCAGTTTATTCTCTTCAGACCTCAATAAGAAGCAGCTTTCTGTCATACTAAACTTTTCAGAACACACAAAGCATTAGAAAACAAGAATTTTACCCAAAAAATCTTAGTATAAACCAGGATTCAGGAGTGATCCAGAAGGTCCAGCAGATTTATAGAAACTATAGACGGAAGCAGAGTTAATAAAAAATTAGAGTTATTAAGAAGTATCAGCTTTACTCCTCTACAGAAAAAATTGTCAGAGCAGCCAGTGAGTGTGTGGATAGGTGTAGTCAATGTAGTGCGCTTGAGTTTTCAAAAGGTTTTGATAGGATTGTCAGAGCTTTTTAAGGAAGCAAAGATGTCTTGTTCTAGAAGGGAATACTTTATATGGATTAATAATTAGGAAAAAATTTAAATATATTGTTGGATTATCAGTGGAGAGAGTTCCTGTGAAGTTCCTCAAGGATCTTTGTTGGAAACTGTGCTATTCAGCCACTCTAATAATGACCCAGAAACAGACTGAATGAAAATTATTCAATGTAGGAAAAACTAAAAGCTGGCTACAGGGACTTACAGAAGGTTCCGAATTGACTCTGTATTGGGTAAAAAAAGTGATTAGTTGAATTTCTGTTACTATATACTAACTAATGTCAACAAAAACCCATGAATTATATAAATGTGTCTGCTGATGAGCTCCAACTCAGCTATTGTTTTCAGAACAGATATTCATACTGCAGAAATGTCTCAAAGCTGTCAGCTCAGTAAGCAATCCTGAAAGCAAATAAAAAGTTGGATTTTTATAAGAAGCCATCGCTTAATCTGCCTATATATACAATACTGCCTGCGGTTATGGTTATGTTTCAAAAAAGTGAGTAGGAGGTGAAAAGATGTCGGAAAAAGCAGCAGAAAGGATCAAATGCATTAGAATGACTTCTTTAAAATGACAAACTGTACCAACTGGGATTTTCCTGTGTGATTAGAGACTACTAACTGGAGTAATATAAAGTCAAGAATGTTATGAGGAAGGAGGGGGTTTGCAAATTCTCATAATTCAGAAACAAGGGAAAGATTCTCTGTCACCATGTCTAAAATAGCAGTACTTTTGTTTTTTCTATTTTAGTCAATATGTAACAAAGTTGTGAAACTCCCAGCTGTAGTATCTTACAAAGGCTAAAGATAGAAATGCACACAAGAGAAAACAGAACATAATCACAAAGGTTACGTTTATTGTTTGCTGTTAAGCACAGTGAATGAACCAGGTGCAACCTCCAAGTCAAAAAAAGCCTTAAACCAGACGGCCAAAAGCTGGGCCTGTGCATGACGGGCAGACCTCCAAACTTGCTCTCCTCCTTCTCTAAGCATCTCATATCTGCCGCTGATGCTGGACACCCATCTGACACAGGACTGTCTCTTCTCATGTTCTGCATGTTTCTTCTGAAGGGTCAGAGCAAGAGCCCTGGCCTTTCTGTAGATGGGCTCAGTGGTGCTTGGAAACTTTGTCTTGGATTTAGGGAGCCCAGCTTCTAACGCTGTCCTGGCTGCCTTGGCAAAGAATGCCAATCCAGAACACTCGTGGCCTGAGAAATTTCCTTCCACAGCACATGTTGACATCAGTTGCTATTAAAATTGACGGGAGGGATGCTGAGAAGAGGTGTGTAATTGGTTTAGCATCCATCTCTCCAGTTGTGTCCAGAAGCAAATTCAATGGGGATTTTTTTAGTCTGTCTTCTCTGATAGAGAAAATAACTTTCTATGTATTTTACTTACCTTTCTTAATTTTCCATTTATCTTTGTTCTTTCAACAAACACACCTTTATTTTTCTTTAAATAGTCTTTATCAAGCAGAGTGTTTGGTTTACATGATTTTTGTATTATTATTTTGCACCTCGTCATATTCTTTGCTGTTTGCACACTGGTACGGAATGTCTTTCTGTTACAGGTTATCTGGAAAGGCTGCTCTGCCCCTTCTTTCTTTCACATTTTGTTTTTCTCTCTTTGTCTCTGTAGATGACAAAGTCCACTATGGAAGAATCCAGTCAGATGTGCCTAGTGCCACCACCAGACCTGTCAGACAGAATACCTCAGGTCAGCCTCCAGATAACAGATGGTGGTTCGTGTTGGAAGGAGATGGATTTAACAGATGAAATCTCCTTCGTTAACAGTGATGCATTTTTCTCCAGGTTAGTACTCTGGTTTTGTCTTTGTTTCTTTCTTTGTTCTGTAGTTGTTCCTCCAGCTCTGAGCATTTGGAACGCTTTTTTTCCATTGGTGCTTATAAAGGCAGTATGCTGGGGTGTAAGGCAGATTAATGTGCTTGTGCCTGTTGAAGCCACACGTTCCAACGGGTTCCTTACATAGCCAGCTGCGTGCTTTTGTCTGCTTTTCCAATGTGAGTTTTCAAGCATATGAAGGAATCTGCTTGGTGAAGGAGTGCAGATGGGCAGGACAAATCCAAGATCAGGCACTAGAAATTACACTGAGCACAAGATGCAACTGAAATGTAAGGTGTCTCCCCTGAGTAATTAAGCATATTTGATCTGCCCAGTTTAAGTCTTGACAGATGCCTGACTTGACTACCATACTCAATCCAAAAAGGAAGCGGCTTTTGAGGGGTTTTGTCTTTCTGAGAGGAATGATAATAGTGCTAGTGTTGTTCAGACAAGACAGAATAAAAGAGTACCTGTAGCGTATCTATAAGAGTATATATGTGAATTATCTACAAGAGTCTATCTGTCTAGAGCAGCTATAGGAGTATCTGAACAAGTATCTTGAGATTTGATTGCTGACACTTTATTCATGAGGTGAACAGGTAATGGGCAACTTGGTTTCTTGTATCATCCTTCCCTGAACATCAGACTGAACCAGTATCTTTTTGTCAGTCTCAGGATATTGAATTCACTCTGTCATTTCCTTTCTTACTGTGTCTAGTGCAGCACATGAGGATTCAGGTTACTGTGGGAAATTACTATATGCTTCTGAAACATGGAGTTGGCCTAATGTGAGAAACAGTGCTATTTACATGTCATGAAACACGGCACTGCAGCGTCTCTGCATACCAACGCAGAACACAAAGCACAGGCAGGGCTGCCAAACACGTAACTGAGTGACTTCACTGTGTAAGCGGGAGACCTATTCTCAGCCCTAGCACAGACAGACAGCGCTCAGCTCATGAGTCAACAAATTATGCACTAACATCAGATTTTGAATTATTATGATTGTAGTGAAGCAGAGATGTCGAATCTGGTTTTTAGCCCTTGCAGGTACACGTGCTCTTTAACTTCCAGCTGTATCAGCTGTGTGGTTTACTGTCCCCAAGTCTGCCCCCAAAACTCCTGCAGACAGAAAACATCATGTTCGTTTACATGTCTTCATCAATCCAGCTCCTTTTGACTGAGATGAGTTAGGAAACAATTACAAGAGCAGGTCAGCTGGCAAAAATGAGAAGGCAGTACAGTTCTACCAACTGGACAGGGCCAGCCGTGTGGGGCTGGAAATCAACTGCTCAAGAATGGAAACAAAGGATTGCTGAGTCTTGTGTCTGGGAAGGTACACGTGACTAAAATAGTTTGTGAGGTGCCCCAAAAATTGTGATTCTTTTAGGAGAAAATTCCCTAAAAGTTGTAATTATTTGCTTTAGGAATTCATGCTTTCCTGTCAATGTGTAATTTCTTAGAAGAGCACTGTTGAAGTATGGGACAGTTGGGCCAATACCGGCACAGGACATTAAGTACCGAATGAGATGAGTTTGTAATGAGTCTAATCTCCATGCTCAGGCCTTGAGATGAAAGATGTCTGCATCTCTAATTTTATCTGGAAAATTAATAAGCTGTAGAAATTAATTCTCTTGTAATCCCATTTTGTTCAAGAATGCCCTAGTTTTCTGTCCTGTATCACACTTCTGTACCTATTTACTTAACTGGGTTGAGTGTCTGCACTGGTGTTGTTAGTTTCCAGTACTTGTCTGTCAGCGATATGTTGCCACTGAAGGAGGAATAGGTAGTGCTTGCTGTTTTCTACCTAGCTCCAGAACAGCAGGATGTTGGGTAGGATGGGATGGAGGGGAGGTCCTGGACCACCCCTGAAAGAAAGAGGGGAGCAAGGTCTCTAGGAGACCTAACACACTTGGGGGGCAGCTGTCTGTGCCACAGTCAGAAACCCCGATTCCCTGGGATTAATGTAGTGCTCTGATATATCAGGAGTGATTTTAAACATGGGTTTTGCAGCCTTGTGTCAATCCTGTGTAGTCTAAGCTCACAGTGAGGTACTACCTGGTATAATCTCAGTGCACGGCTACATTAGGAATTTTCAACTTTTTCTGGCAGAAGGACTGTCGCATCTGACCTAGGCTGTAAAGTGCTTTGCAAACATGCTCCTATTCTTGGGCGGGGGGGAGGATGTTCTGTCAAAAGGTACTAACAGTTCTTAAATAAACATTATCATTAATTACATGTAATTATCAGATACGTTTTAGTGAAATAATAGTGAATACATTTTAGCTCAGCTATCATATGATCTTTGTTAGAAAAGAATAAAGGTTGTTCTCGGCAATGATAATAATTTGCTGTTTCATGAAAACGCCTGTGGTTTGTTCCCTTTCAATGCTCAAATACCATGATATAGGTGGATTAGAAGAGGATGAAGGGCTCCACAGAATGGTAGACAAGGAACTCCACCTTTAGCAGGCTCACAAGTGTAACAATGAAGAACTAACCACACATACTAAGCCCATAAGTCCCACCCCCAGCAAGGACTGTAATCTGTAACAAATTTTCGAAGAGTTTAGTTTGACACTAGAGCAGAGGGGCAGAGGAAGAAAATTACCAGACTGCTGGTTGATTAGTAATTTTTAATACTATTCAAAATAACTGTCAGTGTATGTTTCCATACAGTCAACCTTAAAACGAAGATTTATGTATTAAGTACCAGCTACAGTCGTGACTATGTCTCCTGGAATGGCTTACCAGTTTTTTAAATATTAGGAGACCTGTTATGCCTCCTTACAGATATAATATTCCGCATCACAGGAATTTTTTGAACTTTCTGCTGTCATATGAAATATGTGACCCATCAGTTGCAGTCAAAACATACTGCAGGTCATGGAATTTGTATCACCTTCTGTTCACAATTGTTACCATAAGAAAATGGTATTGGTAAAGTTGATATGTTCTTTTTTCTGACCAAAACAGGTGGATTAACTATATGTACCCGTAATCCCCACTAGCACATAATGTATGTGTTCTCTTGAAAATTGCATCGTTATTACAGCTGTGTGCCAAGGGCAAACTGCTAATTATGGAGTAGCAGAAAAACATACCTGTAGTGCAGTTTTTGAGTAAATCCCAAAACAGTGGAGAAAGACAGAAAGAAAGGAAGCGGTAGGAGAGAAGGGACTAGTCCCCTGAAAAGAAGGATGAAAGACTGCAGGCAATATGCAGCCTGTTAACCTTTTTCTGTGTGACTTACCTCATTTTTGCAGGAGCTCCTGTGCAAAGCTTCAGAGCAGGACAGCCAAACTTCCAGACCCTGGGAACCACACATATACTTTAGCTGGTTGAGAGCCACAGGACCCAGACTGTAGACCTCGAGAACTGGGGGGGACAGCAGCTTTGGGGCTAGGGTATGGACAGAAGGAAAAGGGGCTCCTTGAGGCCTTACCAGACTCTCAGTGAGAGGGGACTAAGGTGAGCTTGCAGCTCTGTGAAGCTCAGTCTCTGTTGGGTCCCTCTTTCTTCTTACTATCTAGAAGGAAAAAGTCTGTTCTGCTTCAGAAGGGGTATACATAACTGCAGTAGGAACTTGAGTAATTTTGGATGTGCCTAGAGGTGCTAAAAATTAAGTGCTTCAAATAAGTTTCAAATGCATTTTACTTCAGGGATAGGATATATTAAGATTTAAGTGGTACAAAGGTAGGAAGACCTCTTGCAAGCAATGCTCTTAGCCTTCCATGCCACAATTCCTATACAAGTGAAGAAAAGGAATAGCCTTCAGGCAGCATGGAATATGCTTCCCGTAGCCAAAATGTGAGGCAGGGGATTCTTGCTGGTGGGCAGAAATGTCTTTTCTGATGCTGGCTCGGAGGTACGTGCTCCCTGCAGCCTTTTGTTGACACCGTCCTGGGTGTTTTACCCAGGAAGGGGTGCTGAAGTAGGCTTTGCTGTTGTAGATGGCTGTTCTAGCCTTTGCTGGAGCTGCATCTCTTTTGCAGTCCTAGTACTGTTTTGAAGGAGGATCCCTCAGTGGGAGGGCACCCTGCTGTTTCAGTGTTGTTAGGCTCTGTGCATGTTCCCTAGGTGGAAATACTGATCAGTGGAGTGTGATCGGGTACCCTTCCTTGCTAGTAGTGGTTAAGTGCGGGGGAATGGGTGCGTGTATGACAGCCAAACTTTGTGAAAAACACTGTGCAGTTTCTGAGAGCCAAAGCTTAGAGCAACCACAACAGAGTTCAGTAAGCAAGCCACCTTCTCTAGTACTTTCTAGCCATGTCTCTCTGTGCCAAATGTCATAAATTCCTGATTGTGGCTGCAGTCACAGCTTTTATCAGCTGTGCTGGCTTTCTAAGGTGTATCTGTTCTCAAAGAGAAGTTTTGTTTATATCAACTTTTTGTTCACAGAGATCCTTGTATCTGGCCTATGTCCTGCAAATAAAGGGATCACATGCTGTAGTACCCTCCCTGAAATAAGGTGTGGATTAATGTACCCTGCTGCACCCTCTTCTTAATGATACTGCATGTTCTCACTGTTAATTGTTGAGATATGAAAAGACATGTATTTGTACACTGAGAAATTTGTGCTTATTGTAAACACTTTCCCTATTTGTTGGCTTTCCTTTTTCAGCTGAGGTTTAAAACCAAGGCAAGCCAAAACTTACCATTATTGTCTGGCATGTGATAAGCACTTGGGTGCCAGAACAAATTGTTGTTGCCAGAACAAATCAAACAGGGGGGCTGGTATTTGCTTAGCTGACTATTTTTGTTTAGGTTTGGGGTTTTTTTGTTTTTGAAGTCTGTCATGCCAGTACATTCAGTCCCTATCCAAAGTAATAATTTGCCTTATCACTCAAAAGCCTTGCTGCGAGGTTTACATAAGGGATTGCAGCCAGGCAGGGCTGCCCTCTGACAGCTGTGGATTCTTCGAGAAAGCTGCTCAGGAAAGGAGCAAAGGTCTGGAAGCATTTCAGTGGGGAGGTGGTGAGGGCAGTTGCCCTCTGCATCGTTTTGCAGCGATCTCTGGTGGGCCTTGCTCTGAGCCCTCACAGAGGGTGATTTGTGTAAGGTATTATTGCTGTTTGTCACTTTCTGTCTTTAGGTTGTGTTGAGTTAGTTTTTCCAAGGTGACTCATTTAACTTTGAAAGTACATTTGTCTCCACCCTCCTATGCAATCAGTTCCCTTCTTTCTTGCATTGTGAGATGCTGGCAGTAGGAACTGCCTTACATAACGAGTTGTTAATAAAAGCATTCAGTCTTCTGAAAACCCAGCTGTAAAGTCAAGTGATTTATGTGTCTCTCCAAAGTAGGTGACTCTGAATGGCGAGTCAGGGCGTGGTCTCAGCTCTTTCTGGGTTCTTCTGCTGTGTCTATAGCCAAGACCTAATGAGAGTCACAGAAACATGTAATTACGTAGATTTTTTTCTGTGCAAGTCACCTGGGTGGATTTAAGTTTACTTTTACAAGCATTTGCTCTCTCTCTTCCACCCTGCCCAGGTTACTCCTTTAGATTAGGCTTTGTCCATTACACTAGTCTAACCTTCCTATTTACCTCTAGCCATCTTATCTTTGCCTCGCTATGCAAGATTTACCTGCTGGTGGTATGAAGAACATTTCAAATCTGATGCCCTGACCTGTGCCACAGAAGTGGACATTCATTTTGGAAGCAACAAGGATAATAAATGAAATAAAAATCTGACAACTGTTAGATGTAGAAAGCAGCACTTTAATGCCATAACATGTATACGGAAACAAAAGTTCTTTCCGTCCGTCAGCCAAGTATATTAGCTTTTCCTGTTTCCTGGGATGGCATCCAGCAGCCCTGGAAACCAGAAAGGGACTACAGTAAGGTCACAGCAATTGAGTAACAAGCTGAAAAAAACCTGACTCCCTTTCTGTATCTCAAGCATTGCCATCTCGGATAGAAGGATTCTTTATTTTGTTGTCTTGTTATTTTTTTTTTTAAATCTGCTTTTGCTCTGTAGAGAAAATCCCTTCATTTCATGACTTTCTGATATCAACTGGGTCAGATAATAGTTTTTGCTGTAGGAAATAAGGTGCAAACATCTGTGACAATTTTTAAGTGATGTTCAAACAAAAGGATCAGTGACCTTTTATGAGAGAACACACAGCGGATAATAAGGAATTTAAGCCAGCCTTGGAAATCTTTGTGCTTTTAATGTTTGTGTTTACAAAAAACAGGGCACCCATCACTAACCTGTCTTACTAGCAACTAGGGAAGAAGCAGAACCTCTGCACTGTGACTGCACTTACTTTTACTGCAGTAAGTGAGTAGCTTCCCTAGTTTGTCTCCAGAAGTGCCTGGGACATCATTCAGCCGACGAGGTTAAGTGCAGAGCGTGCCTTCTTTGCGGTAGCTTTGCAGAGCAAGCAGTTTTCTGCCACCTGAAGCTCTGAGGTACTCCTTCCAGAGTGACTTCCCAGAAGGGACCTTGGCCTGTGTCTTTCAGGCAATCCACAGGAAGATCAGTGAGCACAGGTCACCGAGTTCTCAGCCAGGCTTGTTTGCTGCTGCAGTTTCCTGGTTCAGTGAATGGACGTTGTGTTCAGCACGTTGCAGTGTAGGCTGACGAGTTCAGCTGTGACTGCCCATGACACGCATGTATATTTTTAATCAAAGTGGTCAGCTGGCTGTCTAATAAGAAAAGGCTGGGGGCGGCAGGGCATGGTTGACACTCACTGCTCTTGTCACTTTGCATGCATCTGTCTCTGAGCTGTTTCAGTGTTGTAAAATCCTCTTTCATGGTCAGTGGCCATGAGAGATTTCTTCTCATTTTATCTGTTGTGAGGAATGCGATCCCAAACTGACTACTAATCTACAAATTGCACTTTCTCACATTGGATCAGTACCTTCCTCCTGGCCTGAGACAGTTGCAGTTAGAAAGTGTGAAGATAGTTCCATTTCTGTACCAAAATTTTCATTCTGAACCTGTTGCAAGAAGTGTGTTTGCACTACGGATGACTGCAAAGAGAGGCCACTAGGTAATTGCAAAGAAATTGCTAAAGGCTACTTGGATGTTAATGACTTCCAGTCATTAAGGCTTTGTCAGGACTCTTAGAACAAGAGGTTCCACCACCAATTCCTCAAGCCCTTTCACTGTGTCAAAGCTCTCTGCATTCAGAAAGTTTGAGTCATGTAGGGAGGGAGTAATATCTAATAAAATAACATTTTTATTGTCCTATATTATGGTTAGGAACCTCCTAACTACTATGAAATGATTACTCTCTTGGGAGCACTGCTAACAGTGCACTCTGTTTTATAAAATTTATAGCTGTTTCCTTCAAAAAAAAACCCCCACTCTATAACTCCAGAAAGTGTCAAATTTAAAAAAAATAAATAAAAAAGCAAGTGACCACCATTCTGAGAGGGCTTCCGAGCACCACAGAAAAATAGTTTTTCTCTAAACTCTCGTTAGCTTTTGCTGGGTATATGCCCCTTGGGTAGAAAAACTTGGATTTTTCCCAGGACTGTGAAGGTGGGTTAGGAAGTTGCAAGCTCACGGACCTTTCTCTTGTTATTCTGAATGTTCCTGATAATTAAACGTAGGCTTATGCTGAACTTTTTTGATCCCTTCAGTATCCACCTGTGCCTCCCCTAACATTGCTCAGACTGGCCTCCAGCAGGATAGGAGCATGGTTGCGCAGCCTGGTCGGGTACAGAGTGGTTGGACACAAGGCTGATGTTGCAAACGAGGGCACAGCAGTGAGCTGCACTGATTGAGCCCAGCATCGCTGTATCTGGCTGCTCTTAAACAGGAATTTGTGTTTCTTGATGTATGCTGAGCTGGGTGCAGGAAAAAGCCCTGGGACCGGCCTGAGAGGGCTCCTGTCAAATCAAGTCTTAATAGATGTGGTCAGTTGTCTTCTAGCCAGGATTTCCCTTGCTTCCATGACAGATGCATCTTCCAGCTCTAGGCAGAGAGATGGAGTTAGTCTCCCTCTTCTCTTAGTGCCTCCCAGGCAGAATCTGTCTCTCCTGCCAAGTCATCTTTTCCCACCACCTCTCCCGGGAGCCAGACGGGCCACTGGGTCACTTGTGCAAAGGGAGGACTCCCTTCAGTCACATCATTAGCTGAAGAGGAGGAGCTATTTTTTGGAGGGTAACTGCCAGATTGCCTCCCTTGCCAACACAGATGGGAGTTTATCTTTCAGTGGAGTAAAAAGCCACGTGCACCAAACATGAATGGTGTGACCAAGCTCCTCCACTTTGCTCAGCCCCTTCTGGTATGATTGTTACTTTCACAAGGCTGCAGGTGAAGTACAAGCATTTCACTTTAAGATGCTTTAGAAAGCGGGGAGCACGGTGGGTGCAGGGGCATGGAGTTCAAAGGATAGTAATTTTGTAGCGGATTAGAAGGATGTTTTTGGCAGGTGAGAAAGTGTGAAACCAGTGACATTTTTGGTAGGAAATATAAATAACACAGGGAGTACCAAGGGCTCATTTAAAAAATTTTGGAACCTTCTTGCTGACAAACAAATGCTTTTAATCAGTGTTTTCTATGACAAACATTTTCGTTGGTCTGAAACAGCTGCATTTTTAAAGGGTCTCTGTGTAGATGTTTTCTTAAAAATAATGGTTTAGAGGAGTGGGAGAAATTGCACTGGACATTAACATTTAGGAATTTCATTATATTAGCAGAGCTTTGGAAAAAGCCTGCTTTGGAAATAGCTTGTACATAACTGGGCTGATGTTTGCTTGCTTGCTCTTCCATGCTCTGGCACTGGAACTAACTGGCACAAATGAAGAACCTAGTGACCTGTGGCACAGTATGCTTTACCCTGTTCCCACAGCAGATTAGCTGGCACAACCATTCATTACTTGATGCTTTCCCAGAAAACTCTTTAGGAACCTACTCCCAGTCCTCCCCCCTTCTCCAGGAGGGAGGCCAAGAAGTAATTTATGGGCTATCCCATGGGGCAAGAGTCCGTTGGAACAAGTTAAAGCAGCTGACAAGCGGGTGGGGCAGTGCTTGCAAAGGACACTGCTGTTTAATGAAGAGCAGCCAGGATAGCTAATCCAAGCCTCCTGGGACCTTGGGGTGTCTGTTTCAATGGGAAATGTGCTCCCGTGCTTATCTGTTGACTGAAACTAGGAGCTCTCCAGCATCTGGAGCTCTGAGAAGCTTTCAGCATAGAGTTTACTCATCTTCTGTCCCAGCAAGTCTAAGGAACAATTCTGGAATATGTTTCCTCCTTAACAGATTTTTAACTAGCTTTGTTTAAAAGGTAATTTGGCCTCCAAGTTGCAAGAAGGAACAGAAGAGCTACAGTGCCAAAAATTGGTATATTCCCCACAGATGTGACAACAATACTTGCACTTCTATGCCAGTGCAAAAAATAAAAGGGGTAAAATGAAGTCAGGTGAGAGCAACCTGCTTCTCTTTTGGACAAGAGTAGTATTAGTTAAGAAAATGAGTAAGAGAATCCTGCAAACTACATCTGGGTAGTTTATCTAAGGTTTGGAGTTCCTAAACAGAGGCAACTGTAGCTTGTAAGAATGTTTAAAATTCACTGTCATCTTTGAGTTGTGTCAGTAGTTAGTTATCCTCACAGAATTGTTTTGTTGAAAGAGACCTTTAAGATCATCAAGTCCAACCATTAACTCAGCACTGCTGGGTCGCTGCTAAGCCACACTAAAAATGTCTTATTTCTAGTCATAATTTTTCTGTCTTTGACTGGGAAGCCATTGATCTTGTTCAGCTTCTGAGTACTAGGTCAAAAATTAATGTTTCCTGCGTGCATAGGCTGTTTTCTTTGAAAAGTCCTAAACGTGTGGAGGTTAGTTTTATGTTCCCTTCATGGATTGTCCATGAATGCTCTTCAGTTTTGCACAACTTGCTTGAGAATAGGACTTCCTGAACTGATCAGAATCTTCTGTAACAACCACCTCGGTAGGAAAAACAGACATAATGCACCTCTTCCATGCAATATCCATGTTGGTGCCTCCAAGAACAATGTGAATTGCTTTACCCACACGGTCAGTCAGGGCTTGTATAGAAGAACTGATCTGGCATGACGTATCCCCCAGTACGATCTGTCATCTTGTGTATAATTCCCATATGGCTGTACTGAAGCTGCTAATACTGCGTTGCACACGACATATAAAAAGAACCTTCGTTATTATTTTACACTTCCTTTCAGATCACTGATAAAGCATTAAGTGATACAGAACTGAGTACCAGCCTTGGAAAGTCACTGCTAGTACTTACCCCCACTCTGAGTATTCCCCTTTTACTAAGTTATGTTCTTGATATATTAGTTGTTTTTCATGTGCCGTTTGTGCTTTTTTGGACAGGGCCTGTTTAGTCATCTGCCTGCTTGTTTAGACATGAAGGCCTACAGTTTCCAAATACTGTTTCTATTTGCATGTGACTTGGTTATTTCACGTGTGTGCACCAATCTTCTGGCCTGTGGGAATTTTCCAGGGTATTTATCATTTATAATTGCAGGTGTTTATATATGCACACAGGTACTCTAAAGTATCAACGCGTGTATGTGTACCTAAGTAATGGCATTTTAAATTTTGTATTGGTGGTATTTTGAAAAGTACGTTCTTTCAGTCTGATGATTGCTTTGCATTTTATGTTTCTGATGGGGGAAATTATTGCATAACTTTGTAAACGCTGTGGTAGTACTTTGGTGGTATTGAGCAGAACTCCAGCATCTTAAAACCCCTCAGATTTTATCAGACCAGACAAGATTTCTTTATTTTTTCTTTTTAAATAGTATCTTACTTGTGTATGACAGTGCAGTGAGGCAAGGGATAACTGCTTATCAGGAGGCAGACACAGCCACATACTCAGGAAATCCATTACCTAGATCACTTATATCTCATATCCTCTGGTGCTGTTCAGAGATCTTCTTCTCTTGTTGTTTTATATGCTGAGAAAATTACTTGGTGTGCAGCTAAATATGAAAAGGAAAAACACAACTTCTGTAATGGTGATTGATAGGAGACCTCCTTTCCAAACACGCATTTATTCTTTAAACATTGGTGGTGGTGGAGAAAAGTGATTATTCATATTTAGTTCTAGCCAGTGTCTTTTTTCCGTTGCTGAATCTCAGTAAGAAACTTGCGAATTAAATAGTTTGAATCCAGGTGTTGCCTTGGTGTAGGTGCTGAAGTGTGGCGGTATGTGTTAGTATTTTAGGGTCTTCATCATTTTTATTGTTATTTGCTGTCCATTTTCCTGAAGTATTCACAATACATGAAGGAGCATACAGTCAGTGTGAGGATCCTGTCCTGAGAGAGGAGTTTTTTTCCCATCCTCTGTATGTGTGTTTGGTGGTACCTTAAATAGCCACTACGCTGCATTGTTGCTGCCAACAGATGAGTTTGGCCTTTCTGAGCAATAGGAATGCAAGAATTACATGAAGCTTGCAGAAGAGGTTTTGTTTTCCATGTTTAACATGGATGAACAAATACAACAAGTACAAAAAATCCAAACCAAAATGTTGTATAATCCCAGGTTTTATACGTGATAACCCATCTTGAATTATGCACATGAAAAAAAAGTATAAGAGGGCAGGGTAGGAACATAGGAAGGAGGATAGGAATTCCTGCATCTGTCAAGTAGCAGGTTGGCTTCATCGTAAACATCTGTGAGAAGGAAGTGGAATTGTTAGGGGATGACTGCAGTTCTATGGCAGCTTTTGTCTGCGTACTTTGTGCCACAAGTACATCGCTTGTGGTCCGTACCCAGGAATGGGAGAGGTGAAGCATAAAGGAGTTGTATATTCATTTAGCAGAGTGAGAGATTCAAAGGGCCCCTTTGAGACGATGCAAACTGAAGTAAGGTGTTGTGCACCATGCACTGCAGGGTGATTTCCTGCTGTTTGAGTAGCAGGTACTACTGCTCTTACCAACGTTTGGCCACTGTGCCCCAAAGTACTACTTAAAATTTCACTCTTTTTGAATTTCTCTGTGTGAAAATGAAAATATTTTAACAATTGCAGTCGCAAGGTTGTGATATCTGCAGCTGCTCTAGAAATAATTAAAACGTTGGGAAACCAGCAGTGCTAGCAGAAGTCCAACAACTGCATTTTTTTCATCTTTGATCTCCTTTCTTTTAATGGGTGTTGAAGTTGCATGCCAGCAGGTGTGCAGGGGAATGTGAGCTAGGGTACCGCTTCTTAATCGTGATGTTTTTGGCAATGTAAAGAGGCAGTCAAGGAAGGAGGGAGGAAAACTGATACCCCATTGCGGGGACTCCAAAAGAAGAAAATAAACAGAAGATAGATCTGAAGTTTACAGATGACACCAAGTTAGGTGGCTGTGTCCATCTGCTTGAAGATAGGGAGGTTCTACAGAGGGATGTGGACAGGCTGGATTGATGGGCTGAGGCCAATGGTATGAGGTTCAACTAGACCAAGTGCCAGGTCCTGCATTTGGGCCAGAACAAACCCCTGCAACGTTTCAGGCTTGGGAAGGACTGGCTGGAAAGCTGCACAGGAGGAAAGGACCTGGGGGTGCTGGTTGACAGCTGGCTGAATGTGAGCCAGCAGTGTGCCCAGGTGGCCAAGGAGGCCAACAGCATCCTGGCTTGTATCAGGCACGGTGTGGCCAGCAGGAGGAGGGAAGTGACTGTTTGCCTGTACTCAGCACCAGTGAGGCCCCACCTTGAACCCTGTGTCCAGTTTTGGGCCCTTCACTTCAAGAACGATGTTGAGGTGCTGGAGTGTGTCCAGAGAAGGGCAATAAAACTGGTGAAGGGATTAGAGCACAAACCTTACGAGGAGCAGCTGAGGGAACTGGGATTGTTTAGCCTGGAGAAAAGGATGCTCAGGAGAGACCTTATCCCTTTACAACTACCTGAAAGGAGGTTGTAGCAAGGTGGAGATTGGTCTCTTCTCCCGAGTAAGAAGCAATAGGATGAGAGGAAATTTTAAGTTGCGTCAGGGGAGATTTGGGTTGGATATTAGGAAAAAATTCTTTTCAGAAAGGTTTGTGAAGCATTGGAGCAGTCTTCCCAGGGAGAAGTGGAACATCCCTGGAAGTGTTTAAAAGACCTGTGGATGTGGTGCTGAGGGACTTGGCTTAGTGGTGACTTGGCAGTGCTGGGTGAATGGCTGGACTCGATGACCTTAAATTGAGAACGATTCTGTCATTCTGTGCTGAAGGCACAGGAAGCCCTGGGCAACTTTAATGTTCTCACAAAGGCATCTTGTTGATTTCAGCATGGTGCCATGAACTAAGCTTCTTCACTGATGCTAATTCATAAATAAATCTTTCTGGTTATTATAGTATCACCTCTTTTTGTTAGTGAATTCTTTGTCAAGGATCTTAGTACTTCTAAACTCATTTATATGGCAAGTCCATGGGAATTAAGACAAAATAGCTAGAGTATAAATTCAGAGTACAGCAATTATTTGAGTTATTCCATTTCTGTTTATTCATCAAGCTGCTCTGGAGAACCCTGACTTCTTCCCCATGTAGATGGGTCCTTAGTTAGATGTGGAAAATTAATTTTTTTTTATTGACATCCTGATGGTAACAGTTTATGGAAGTGTAATAAACTATGAATAACTGTGTATAAAAAAGACTGGCCTGGAAGAGGCAATCTGATTTATTGTTGAATTGTGAAACAGTAGAAGGTGCCTTTGTTTTATACGGAAGCAGTTTTTTCTATCAGAGTAAAATCTTTCTTTCATGGTTTTAGCTGCTTAAGAGCACATATGGTGCATTTAATTGAACAGGAAGTCATCAGGATACTCATTTAATTACCACAGATAAAAGCAGCCCAGATCTGTGATGGCAGAGTGCTTTATCAGCATTGCTGACTTTCCTAAAAAGGGGCCCTGTGCTGTGCCTGGCGTGACTGTGGTGCAGCAGTACAGGCGTGTGCTGAGGCAACGGGCAAAAGCGTTACTAATGCACTTCTTCCAGTCAGCCTGCTGACAAGAGCAAATACTGAACAGTTCAGCTTACTGAAGCAGAGCCACTTCTCTTGTTGACTTCTGCATCCCTACTCCATGACACCGCTTTTTGAGGCTGCAGCTGTCCACTGATTCTGGTTTTTAACAGAAGATGCCCCTGTCTCCCGCTGAGAAAGGTCAGGATCCATTAGGCATCCCTGTGGAATGTCTGATATCCTCCTGCTAACCTGTGCATCTCTGCTGCTTCCCCTTTATCAGTTTGAGATTGTCCTCTTCCCCGTCATATACAGTGTGCACAGGTAGGGCAGCAGCAGGAGTGTTTGTCCAGTGTCGGGGGAAGTTGAAGGCAGTTCCTTAGGTGTTCTGGGCAGAGGAGGTACAAAAGTGAAAAATAAAACTTTGGGTACGCTCCTTCAGGAGCCATAAAAATTTTCAGTACAAGACCTTCTTAGGAATTTTGTTCTGTTTGTTTTCCAAGGCTGTGGTGTCCTGTAAAGTGGCACACCCACTGTGTGGGGTTCTTTTGTTACTGCTCTTTCCAGCCCTGAATTTTTACCAAAAAAATTGATGTGATTCGTTGTTTCAGAGCAGTATTTGGTCAGCAGCCACAGATGTAGAAACAGGAGTGCTTGAGGGTGGCCCACTGCGAACATCAGTAAAAATAAGTGAGGGTTTTGCAACAATTACCTCTTCATTTCTAGTGTTAAAGGAAGAATTCTCCTCTGCTCTGCTTTGCTGTGTGTCCTAATTGGTTGGCCAACTACGGCACAACCCCAGTAGCATCTGCTGCAACGCAGAGAGGTGGTGAGTTCAAAGGCTGGGTTGTTACAGCCCCTATAGTCACCTGCGTACGGTGAAGGATCCCGTATGCAGCAGCGTGGCTGGGTGCAGGTTGCAGAGGGGGACCAGACCCACGATGCCACCTGGAACTTGGGGTGGGCTGGGTGCATGCGGAGCGCC